>NW_025535774.1:0-81799 GCF_020615455.1 Coregonus clupeaformis | reverse complement strand
GTTCGTACTGCTTGGTGACCTAAATTGGGATATGCTTAACACCCCGGCCATCCTACAATCTAAACTAGATGCCCTCAATCTCACACAAATTATCAATCGAACCTACCAGGTACAACCCTAAATCCGTAAACATGGGTACCTCATAGATATCATCCTGACTAACTTACCCTCTAAATACACCTCCGCTGTCTTCAACCAGGATCTCAGCGATCACTGCCTTATTGCCTCGTCCGGAATCGGGTCCGTGGTCAAATGACCACCTCATCACTGTCAAACGCTCCCAAAAACACTTCAGCGAGCAGGCCTTCCTAATTGACCTGGCCCAGGTATCCTGGATGGATATAGATCTCATTCCATCAGTAGAGGATGCCTGGTTGTTCTTTAAAAGTAATTTCCTCTCAATCTTAAATAGACATGCCCCATTCAAAAATATAGAACTAAGAACAGATATAGCCCCTGGTTCTCCTCAGACTTGACTGCCCTTGACCAGCACAAAAACATCCTGTGGCGTACTGCATTAGCATCAAATAGCCCCCGCGATATGCAACTTTTCAGGGAAGTTAGGAACCAATATACACAAGCAGTTAGGAAAGCAAAGGCTAACTTTTTCAAACAGAAATTTGCATCCTGTAGCACTAACTCCAAAAAGTTTTGGGACACTGTAAAGTCCATGGAAAATAAGAGCACTTCCTCCCCAGCTGCCCACTGCACTGAGGCTAGGAAACACTATCACCACCGATAAATCTACAATAATCGAGAATTTCAACAAGCATTTTGCTACGGCTGGCCATGCTTTCCACCTGGCTACCACTACCCGGCCACCAGCTCTGCACCCTCCGCTGCAACTTGCCCATGCCCCCCGCTTCTCCTTCACACAAATCCAGACAGCTGATGTTCTAAAAGAGCTGCAAAATCTGGACCCCTACAAATCATCTGGGGCTAGACAATCTGGACCCTTTCTTTTCTAAAACTAGCCGCGAAATTGTCGCAACCCTATTACTAGCCTGTTCAACCTCTCTTTCGTAACGTCTGAGATCCCCAGAGATTGAAAGCTGCCGCGGTCATCCCCCTCTTCAAAGGGGGTGACACTCTAGATCCAAACTGTTACAGACCCATATCCATCCTGCCCTGCCTTTCAAAAGTTTTTGAAAGCCAAGTCAACAAACAGATCACCGACCATTTCAAATCCCACCGCACCTTCTCCGCTATGCAATCCGGTTTCGAGCTGGTCATGGGTGCACTTCAGCCACGCTCAAGGTCCTAAACGATATTATAACCGCGATCGATAATAGACAGTACTGTGCAGCCGTTTTCATTGACCCGGCCAAGGCTTTCGACTCTGTCAACCACCGCATTCTTATTGGCAGACTAAATAGCCTTGGTTTCTCAAATGACTGCCTCGCCTGGTTCACCAACTACTTCTCAGATAGAGTTCAATGTGTCAAATCGGAGGGCCTGCTGTCTGGACCTATGGCAGTCTCTATGGGGGTGCCACAGGGTTCAATTCTTGGGCCGACTCTTTTCTCTGTGTATATCAATGACGTCGCTCTTGCTGCTGGTGACTCTCAGATCCACCTCTACGCAGACGACACCATTTTGTATACATCTGGCCCTTCATTGGACACTGTGTTAACAAACCTCCAAAACGAGCTTCAATGCCATACAACACTCCTTCAGTAGCCTCCAACTGCTCTTAAACACTAGTAAAACTAAATGCATGCTCTTCAACCGAACGCTGCTTGCACCCGCCACCCGACTAGAATCACTACTCGACGGGTCTGACCTAGAGTATGTGGACAACTACAAATATCTAGGTGTCTGGTTAGACTGTAAACTCTGTTCCAGACTCACATTAAGAATCTCCAATCCAAAGTTAAATCTAGAATCGGTTTCCTATTTCGCAACAAAGCCTCCTTCACTCATGCTGCCAAACATGCCCTCGTAAAACTGACTATCCTACCGATCCTTGACTTCGGCGATGTCATTTACAAAATAGCCTCCAACACTCTACTCAGCAAATTGGATGTAGTCTATCACAGTGCCATCCGTTTTGTCTCCAAAGCCCCATATAATACCCACCACTGTGACCTGTACGCTCTTGTTGGCTGGTCCTCACTACATATTCGTCGCCAAACCCACTGGCTCCAGGCCATCTATAAATCACTGCTAGGCAAATCCCCGCCTTATCTTAGCTCATTGGTCACCATAGCAACACCCACCCGTAGTCTGCGCTCCAGCGGGTATATCTCACTGGTCATCCCCAAAGCCTAACCCTAACCCTAACACCTCCTTTGGCCGCAATTCCTTCCAGTTCTCTGCTGCCAATGACTGGAACGAATTACAAAAATCTCTGAAGCTGGAGACTCTTATCTCCCTCACTAACTTTAAGCATCAGTTGTCAGAGCACCTTACCGATCACTGCACCTGTACACAAGCCCATCTGAAATTAGCCCGCCTAACTACCTCATCCCTATATTGTTATTTATTTTGCTCATTTGTACCCCCAGTATCTCTATTTGCACATCATCTCTTGCACATCTATCATTCCAGTGTTAATACTAATTGTAATTATTTTGCACTATAGCCTATTTTATTGCCTTACCTCCATAACCTTGCAAATTTGCACACACTGTATATTATATGTATTTCTGTTGTATTTTTGACTTTGTTTTGTTTTACCCCATATGTAACTCTGTGTTGTTGTTTTTATCGCACTGCTTTGCTTTATCTTGGCCAGGTCGCAGTTGTAAATGAGAACTTGTTCTCAACTGGTTTACCTGGTTAAATAAAGGTGAAATAAAAAATAAATAAAATAAACCCTAACCCTAAACCCTAACCCTAACCCCAACCCCAACCCCAAACCCCAACCCCAAACCCTAACCCTAAACCCTAACCCTAACCCTAACCCTAAACCCTAAACCCTAACCATAAACCCTAACCCTAACCCTAACCCTAACCCTCTAACCTAACCCCTAACCCCAACCCCAACCCCAACCCTAAACCTAAACCCTAAACCTAACCCTCTAACCCCTACCCCTAACCCCTAACCCTAACTCTAACCCTAACCCTAACCCTAACCCCAACCCAACCCTAACCCTAACCCTAACCCCTAACCCCTAACCCTAATCCTCTAACCCCAAACCCCTAACCCTAACACTAACCCCTAACCCTAACCCTAACCCTAACCCTAAACCCTAACCCCTAACCCCTAACCCTAACCCCTAACCCTAACCCCTAACCCTAACCCATAACCCATAACCCTAACCCTAACCCCTAAACCTAACCCTAACCATAACCCCTAACCCTAACCCCTAACCCCAACCCTAACCCTAACCCCTAACCCCTAACCCTAAACCAACCCTAACCCCAATAGGGATATCCTTGCTTATCCTCAGTTCACCTCCCCACCACCTGACCCTGATGAATTTATAGTAGACTTTGAACTTAGAGAGGAGGAATTTCCCACTCTCCAGTCAATTATGGTAAAGACAAAGCACACCATAGCCCAGACTAAGACCATCACAGTCCAGGCGCAGGTGATACACAGACCCTGCAGCCAACTTGATTCCAGGAGTGCCCCCACATTGACTAGGGCCACGGAGACCACACAACCACCCCAAACACCAATTATCAGCAATGTAGCGATTCAATCTGATCTAAACATTTCTGACCTCTCTGGGTCAGACACTAACATCTCTACTCTTGTTCCAACAGAGGTTCAACTAAATAAACACCAAAACCCTGCTGAGGTGGTGACTATGGAAAGAGGAGTAAAGGTGGAAAAAGTTGTGATGATGGCAGAAACCAAAGGGAAAATCAATCCCAATAGTTTCCTGTCTGAACCTTCCCCAATACTAACCTCTCCACACACCAGATACCTCTTACCCACCCCACTTAGTCTGTCTCCAAAAATAGGGTTCCTTCAGAGCCCACTGTGAGACTCACCCCTCTGCCTTCACCCAGACACTGTACCCCAACATCCCCAGCCACCCCCCATTCTTGTACCAGCCAACTAGACATGACATGACAAACAGAAAAATCTATGACTGGAAAATAAAATCTCTCAAACCGATTGCTATCATTGGAGATTCAAATTTGAAAAGAATACCCTACCATCCGTACAAACACATCCAAATTGACAGTTATCCTGGAGCACAGTTCCACCACATTACTGGGGTATTGGCAAAATCTACCCCAAATCCTAACACCAAGGTGGTTGTGCTGTCTCTGGGGCTGAACAACAAAGATCAAACACAGAAACAAACACCCATAGGACAACTACAATCACTTCACAGTAAAGCAACAGCGATGTATCCTAATGCAACCATTTACTTCCCCATCATTAACTACTCTCCCACCTATCAGAGAAACAACAAACCATGTTGAAATATATCAACTCACACATCGCCACACACTACAACCCCTATTAGAAATCCACCATTCAGATTTCCACACAGAGAAAGACAATATACACTGGACAGCAGATACAGGGGCAAAAATACTCCAACATTGGATGGAACAACTAAAATAGTGGGGGAGGGTATGCCTACATCACAGCCCCTCCACCAAGACACAAACATCCTTAATCTTTCATCCACATTTCACTTATCACCCTCTGAGACTCGGCTGCTGGAGAGGGGACTCACTTTTATCCCCACACCACTGCATTCTGACTATGGGGACCTCCAGAGGGACATCTACAGGTATCATAGAGCTCTGAAACTTTTGGACCACTTTGATTATAAATCGGATTACCGAACCCTACCGTTCACAGCTCCATCCAGATGGGAACCAAAATCACAGACAATATCAGCACCCATTAGGAAACTCATTAAAACTAATACCCACATCATCAGAGAATTCCATACCGCTACCATAACTTCACAACAGAATATCACAGTAGAAGAAAGACAAGCCATAGCTAAATTAAGGAAACACAAACATATAACTATAAAACCAGCAGACAAAGGCTCAAAGATAATTATTATGGACAACCAACAGTACCTCTTTGAAGCTCACCGCCAACTCTCTAACACACAACACTATACCCCTATTCCTGCCTCTACACAGATCCAGACACAAATAAAAATTAGACACATAATATTAGATCTTTATAAAAAGAAATACATTACATATAGACAAAAGGAATATCTAGATGGACCAGACTTACCCAGACAGAGACTTTTCTATCTCCTCCCTAAGATACATCAAACACCAGATACCTGGACAGTCCCTTTTGAGGTCCCGAAGGGAAGACCTATTGTGTCGGACTGTGGGAGTGAGTCCTCGCCAGCAGCGGAGTTTATTGACTATTTCCTCAACCCCATTTCACAAAGGCACCCCAGCTATCTGAAGGACACATATCACTTCATAGACACGCTTCACAACATTCCAGTCTCAGCAAACGCATACCTATTCACTATAGATATAGATTCTCTCTACACCAACATAGATATCTTGTCAGGTTTAGCAGCAGTGAAATCTGCACTCCGGACATATCCAGATCCAGATAAACCAGACTCACACCTCCTACAGCTTCTAGAGCTTGGATTAAGAAACAATGATTTCACATTCAATAATAAACACTACTTACAGATTCATGGGACAGCGATGGGCAAAAAGTTTGCCCCAGCCTATGCTAATATTTGTATGGCGGACTGGGAGTTGACAGCCTTAGATAAATGCCCATTGCGTCCCATGTTTTATAGACGATACCTGGATGATATCTTCGGAGTGTGGGAACATGATCTGGTACATTTCAAAACGTTTATTGAAATACTCAATAACCATCACCCAACCATAACGGTTTGTCAAGTCCTCCTCTTGTTCACCATCCAAAGGACACAGGGACAACTCAAATTTCTGACTCAATCTTTTTTATTTTTAGTTTGCTTTCAGTTGATTGGTCTGTCCAGTAAATTAGCCAGTAAATTAGGTTGTAAACCTTTAAAGACAGAACAAAAAGTTACCATTTTAATTAAACATTTAAATAAACATTCTAAATATCTTAAATGAATTAACTATTTACCATTGGCGTCTTTGGACTGAACCTGTGAGTGAACTTGGAGTCTTCTCTCTGAAGTTTGTTCTTCTGAATGACTGAGCCCCTCCATGCCTTCACAGGTGCTCCAAATCAGTGAAAATGACTGATCAGGTGACAAGCAGCCGGTTTGCTGCTGCTGGTGCACTCTGGGAAGTGTAGTTCTTTGACTCACTCCTGAGATTCAGCTCAACACTGTTAAATATGTCATTCACCCACATACAATTAACTTCCTGGATACAACAATATTCTTTCCAGAGACTGACACACACATAGTCTCTTTACAAACAAAAGTATACTTTAAAGACACAGACACACATGCCTTACTTCACAAGTCCAGTTATCACCCAAAACATACATTCACTGGTATTGTAAAATCACAACTCATTCGATTTCATAGATTATGTACACAACATAAAGACTTTAATCTAGCCACACAGACTATTTTTAGTGCACTGAGAAAGAGGGGATATTCAAAGCGATCACTGAGGTACATAAAGGCCAACACACTGGCGGGCTTCACCCAGAACAGATTGCCTGATCCTCCTAACCCTACCTCTAACCCTAACCTTAACCCTAACCCTAACCCTAACCTTAACCCCAACCTTACCCCTAACCTTAATCCTAACCTTACCTCTAACCTTAACCTTAACCCTAACCCTAACCCTAACCTTACCTCTAACCTTAACCCTAACCTTCACCCTAACCTTAACCCCAACCCTAACCCTAACCTCAACCTTAACCTTAAACTTAACCTCCATAACTCTCCCGGGAGAACTCTTGACCAGGTACTGACTCCTGACCTGGGGGAACAGCCCACGCCTATCCCTATCCCTTTCCCGATTCTGGGTATGTATCCCTATCCCCCCCATCCTATCCCGGTCCTCCACCCTCAGACCTTTCCCAGACCCCCTGTTCCTATCCCCCCAACAGACACAGAACCCCAGATTATACCCATTATCAGCACCTTCTCCGACGTAAACAGACTCCTTCACTCTAGACTAAAATTCGCTTTCACCCAAACACAACGCACATTCCCCCACTTCAGGAATTCAGACCCATATCAGCTTTCCGTAGAAACCCCAATTTAAGGGATCTCTTAATTTTTGCAAAGTTTTCCAATAAACCTACTCCTAAACTACCCGTTGAACAACAGTATCATAGACAACTTTCACACATTCAAAATCCACATGCACAAACCTCCAGTCCTATTTCACAACTCATGACCATCCATAGTACCAATATTGTCTATGCCATAACATGCACACTATGCCACAACATTTATATAGGAGAAACCGGTCACACAGTCCTGACACGCCTCAAACAGCACCTCTACACAATTAGAAAAAACATATTACAAATACACCTGGTCCAACATTTTCAGATTCACCCAACAACTTCCCTCCATATTACCGGTCTGGAGATGAAATCCACCTGGACCAGAGGCCAGAGAAAAGCGGCAGAATCGAGGTGGATTTCAAAACTTAATACTTTGGCTCCACTGGGGATGAATATCAAGGAATAAATAAAAAACATTAACACTTTTTAGTTCTCGAGACCGGGCAAAGGTGCAATAGGCCCGTGCAACCTAAAGGTTTGAAACCAGTACAAACATAAACCCTCTTAAACCTAACCCTAACCCTAACCCTAAACCTATCCCTATCCCTATCCCTATCCCTAACCCTAACCCTAACCCTTACCCTAACCCTAACCCTAAAGTCCTCTACCTTTCCCTTAACCCAAACCCTGACCCTAACCCTAACCTCAGAGACACCGGTGCCTAAACCTAACATTAGTGGCACCGATGCCTAAAACTTAATTCCTTCCCTTCCCGTTTTGGGGATTTTTTTGTAATGTCTTGTCCTGTCCTTGTCTCTCTTGTATTTTTTGTTTTTGTATATGTTTTTTTTTTTTTTTTTTCATTGAAACATAAAGCACGATATATACACTGCTCAAAAAAATAAAGGGAACACTTAAACATTTACATTTTAGTCATTTAGCAGACACTCTTATCCAGAGCGACTTACAGTTAGTGAGTGCATACATTATAATTTTTTAGAATTGTTTTTATTTTTTTTATTTTTTATACTGGCCCCCCGTGGGAATCGAACCCACAACCCTGGCGTTGCAAACGCCATGCTCTACCAACTGAGCTACCTCCCTGCCAGCCATTCCCTCCCCTACCCTGGACGACGCTGAGCCATTTGTGCGCCGCCCCATGGGTCTCCCGGTCGCAGCCGGCTGCGACAGAGCCTGGATTCGAACCAGGATCTCTAGTGGCACAGCTAGCACTGCGATGCAGTGCCTTAGACCACTGCGCCACTCGGGAGACTAAACAACACAATGTGACTCCAAGTCAATCACACTTCTGTGAAATCAAACTGTCCACTTAGGAAGCAACACTGATTGACAAAACATTTCACATGCTGTTGTGCAAATGGAATAGACAACAGGTGGAAATTATAGGCAATTAGCAAGACACCCCCAATAAAGGACTGGTTTTGCAGGTGGTGACCACAGACCACTTCTCAGTTCCTATGCTTCCTGGCTGATGTTTTGGTCACTTTTGAATGCTGGCGGTGCTTTCACTCTAGTGGTAGCATGAGACGGAGTCTACAACCCACACAAGTGGCTCAGGTAGTGCAGCTCATCCAGGATGGCACATCAATGTGAGCTGTGGCAATAAGGTTTGCTGTGTCTGTCAGCGTAGTGTCCAGAGCATGGAGGCGCTACCAGGAGACAGGCCAGTACATCAGGAGACATGGAGGAGGCCGTAGGAGGGCAACAACCCAGCAGCAGGACTACTACCTCCACCTTTGTGCAAGGAGGAGCAGGAGGAGCACTGCCAGAGCCCTGCAAAATGACCTCCAGCAGGCCACAAATGTGCATGTGTCTGCTCAAACGGTCAGAAACAGACTCCATGAGGGTGGTATGAGGGCCCGACGTCCACGGGTGGGGGTTGTGCTTACAGCCCAACACCGTGCAGGACGTTTGGCATTTGCCAGAGAACACCAAGATTGGCAAATTTGCCACTGGCGCCCTGTGCTCTTCTACAGATGAAAGCAGGTTCACACTGAGCACGTGACAGACGTGACAGAGTCTGGAGACGCCGTGGAGAACGCTTCTGCTGCCTGCAACATCCTCCAGCACTGACCGGTTTGGCGGTGGGTCAGTCATGGTGTGGGGTGGCATTTATTTGGGGGCCGCACAGCCCTCCATGTGCTCGCCAGAGGTAGCCTGACTGCCATTAGGTACCGAGATGAGATCCTCAGACCCCTTGTGAGACCATATGCTGTTGCGGTTGGCCCTGGGTTCCTCCTAATGCAAGACAATGCTAGACCTCATGTGGCTGGAGTGTGTCAGCAGTTCCTACAAGAGGAAGGCATTGATGCTATGGACTGGCCCGCCCATTCCCCAGACCTGAATCCAATTGAGCACATCTGGGACATCATGTCTCGCTCCATCCACCAACGCCACGTTGCACCACAGACTGTCCAGGAGTTGGCGGATGCTTTAGTCCAGGTCTGGGAGGAGATCCCTCAGGAGACCATCCGCCACCTCATCAGGAGCATGCCCAGGCATTGTAGGGAGGTCATACAGGCATGTGGAGGCCACACACACTACTGAGCCTCATTTTGACTTGTTTTAAGGACATTACATCAAAGTTGGATCAGCCTGTAGTGTGGTTTTCTACTTTAATTTTGAGGGTGACTCCAAATCCAGACCTCCATGGGTTGATACATTTGATTTCCATTGATAATTTTTGTGTGATTTTGTTGTCAGCACATTCAACTATGTAAAGAAAAAAGTATTTAAGAAGATTATTTAATTCATTCAGATCTAGGATGTGTTATTTTAGTGTTCCCTTTATTTTTTTGAGCAGTGTATATAGCCCCTGTGCCCGTGCACACTTAACACCCACATGGTGTGAATAATTTGTCCCCTACCTAACCTAGCCTGTGCCTGGTTGGCTATTATCACAATTAGGTATTCTGATTAAAAAATGAGATCTAATTATGGGCAATAGGAACTTATAAGAAGACTACACATTTTAATGTATTATAAGTCTTCCCTACCTATAGAGGGAACTTGTATCTATTTGGGGACATTTTAGATGCAGAAAGTTTTGGAGGGAAAAATGCCAAGGACCAATTAACAGTGATTGCCACTGGAGGTCAGCCCCTCTGAAACCCTTTTTAAAGTTCCTGTTTTGCCCATTGTCTTGTTACCTCTGATGAAGCCTAGTAAGGCGAAACGTCAGGCAGCGCTTTTTATTTGTATATCTGGAAACAATTTTTGATGACTTTCTGGACACCCTTTTATTTTAAACAGGGGATTCAGATACTTTTAAAACCAAAAGGACTACAAAATCAACAAACAATTCAAGTGCAGGAGCACACCGTTAACATCCACTATTGGATTCTTCCATTCTTCCTCCATCACTAAGGGTAGGCCACCCAAACATTTCAAATGTGAGTATGGAATAAAGGACCTGGGTAAGAATTTGTTTTGGACTAGGTGTGCACACTGAAGACCACAACGTGTGTATATATATATATATGTGTCCACTTGTTTTTCACTAAGGAAAATACAAAATTGTTTTTATACTACCATCGGAACAAATTGGAAACTACAAAGGAAGAACCACCAAACACTTCCAGTTCCATACCTTTAATGGTGGATGTTTTTGGTTTTGTGTAGTCATTAAATGAAAATGATTACATTCTACACCCACCAGATGGCAGTGAGAGTTCACTCCTTGAGAGTTCAACTATAAAAGTGAGTGTTTGTTAGATTGAGTGTGGTATCTAGTTTTCTTTCCAGTCCGGTCATTAATCATTGTGTGTTTTATGTAAACCCCCCCTTTTTTTTAAACCCTACCCTATCCTTTCCCCCTTTTTTTTTCCATGCTTGTTTTAGATAGGGATCTTTATATGCTTACCTTACCTGTTTACATTGTTTTTAGCTATCAGCCTTAGAGACAACAGATGCCAATATGTCTGTCCCTCTCCACAATCGTTATGGGAGCTTGGCTCGGAATATTGACTTGGGTGAGTGCACCCCAGCCCCTACCATGAGAGTAGATTATTAATAGAGCTATGGCCCCTGTAGATCTGGTACTTACTAAAAAGTACTTTAAGTTACTGCAGGCTCTACACCATTCAGAGACTTTGGCCAACTCTGTTACTACGGGTTCTTGCCCCCTTGGGATGCTTAGACAGGTTGCTAAGCTATCTGCTTTTATTAAACCCTCTTCACCTACTATAGACGCTTTAGAGAAGGTTAAGCAGAATACTGCACAGTGGATGGAGGCTAACATGGGTATATTATGGGAGCATTATGATATGGTGATAGCTCTGGGTTTAGAGGAACTTCATGATTTTCACCTGGAGGCCTTTAATAAGGCAGTAGTTTGGGCCAAAGCCAGATATAGGCACAAGTTTACTATAACTTCAACGGATACACTGAGATCCATGCTACAGGCCCCTCGAGTAGCTCCATCTACTCAGACACCTTTAACATTGTGTCCTGTGGAGTTTCCACCTTTGCCTAAGGTTTCCCAACCTTTGAGGCCCACCTCCTATGCCCAGGTAGTAGCAGATCTTAAAGCCACTAGGGATACACCATCTAAGCCCTTACCGGTGGTAGGTTTCCCCTGGTCTGGTTTACCTCCATATGCTCCCAGGCAGCTCCCCAGTCCTCAGGGCCCATGCACTTCATTGGAGAGGGAAGACCGTAGATTGATATCAGTCCCTCTTGCCCCCATTCCCAATAAAGTCCCCTTACCACTTACGGTACAGGCCTTTATTGAAATTGAGCCCTGCTCCTTTGGAAAGATCTCTTTTGTACTTCAGGAGGATTTACCATCAGGGGAGAGTAGTAAGACCTCCAGCCCCCAAGCCAACTGCCCCAGTCATGGTAAGGGGGAACACCTGGCTATAGCCCCTATAGATAGCACTAGTCCTGTTAAAATAGGAAAGGAAGACAAGGAGGTTATGCTGGGTGGAGATCAAATTCAATCTTCTCAAAAGTATGATCCTCCTTACTCCAATGTGGTGGTTCCATGTAGTAATTCGATCTCTTCTGCATCCCTTCCAGAACAAGAACAGCAGGGTCCCCAGGCGGTGGCGGAGCAGGCTCTAGTAATGGCAACGGTTAAAATAGGTGGACAGGAAATTATGATTGGTTACACTACAAAATATAATTCTTACCTGATTCAATTACAATCTGAGTCCCCTCCTAACCCCCTAAAAACAAACCTGCCATCTGAGCCTGTTCTCAGCTCAGAGGTACTCTACTACTCTACAGCTCAGAGGTACTCTACTACTCTACAGCTCAGAGGTACTCTACTACTCTACAGCTCAGAGGTACTCTACTACACTACAGCTCAGAGGTACTCTACTACTCTACAGCTCAGAGGTACTCTACTACTCTACAGCTCAGAGGTACTCTACTACACTACAGCTCAGAGGTACTCTACTACTCTACAGCTCAGAGGTACTCTACTACTCTACAGCTCAGAGGTACTCTACTACACTACAGCTCAGAGGTACTCTACTACTCTACAGCTCAGAGGTACTCTACTACTCTACAGCTCAGAGGTACTCTACTACACTACAGCTCAGAGGTACTCTACTACACTACAGCTCAGAGGTACTCTACTACTCTACAGCTCAGCGGTACTCTACTACTCTACAGCTCAGAGGTACTCTACTACTCTACAGCTCAGAGGTACTCTACTACTCTACAGCTCAGCGGTACTCTACTACTCTACATCTCAGAGGTACTCTACTACTCTACAGCTCAGCGGTACTCTACTACTCGACAGCTCAGCGGTACTCTACTACTCTACAGCTCAGAGGTACTACACTACAGCTCAGAGGTACGCTACTACTCGACAGCTCAGCGGTACTCTACTACTCTACAGCTCAGAGGTACTCTACAGCTCAGAGGTACTCTACTACTCTACAGCTCAGAGGTACTCTACTACTCTACAGCTCAGAGGTACTCTACTACTCTACAGCTCAGAGGTACTCTACTACTCTACATCTCAGAGGTACTCTACTACTCTACATCTCAGAGGTACTCTACTACTCTACAGCTCAGAGGTACTCTACAGCTCAGAGGTACTCTACTACTCTACAGCTCAGAGGTACTCTACTACTCTACAGCTCAGAGGTACTCTACTACTCTACAGCTCAGAGGTACTCTACTACTCTACAGCTCAGAGGTACTCTACTACTCTACAGCTCAGAGGTACTCTACTACTCTACAGCTCAGAGGTACTCTACTACTCTACAGCTCAGAGGTACTCTACTACTCTACAGCTCAGAGGTACTCTACTACTCTACAGCTCAGAGGTACTCTACTACTCTACAACTCAGAGGTACTACACTACAGCTCAGAGGTACTACACTACAGCTCAGAGGTACTCTACTACTCGACAGCTCAGCGGTACTCTACTACTCTACAGCTCAGAGGTACTCTACTACTCTACAGCTCAGAGGTACTCTACTACTCTACAGCTCAGAGGTACTCTACTACTCTACAGCTCAGAGGTACTCTACTACTCTACAGCTCAGAGGTACTCTACTACACTACAGCTCAGAGGTACTCTACTACACTACAGCTCAGAGGTACTCTACTACTCTACAGCTCAGAGGTACTCTACTACTCTACAGCTCAGAGGTACTCTACTACTCTACAGCTCAGAGGTACTCTACTACTCTACAGCTCAGCGGTACTCTACTACTCTACAGCTCAGAGGTACTCTACAGCTCAGAGGTACTCTACAGCTCAGAGGTACTCTACTACTCTACATCTCAGAGGTACTCTACTACTCTACAGCTCAGAGGTACTCTACTACTCTACAGCTCAGCGGTACTCTACTACTCTACAGCTCAGCGGTACTCTACTACTCTACAGCTCAGAGGTACTCTACAGCTCAGAGGTACTCTACAGCTCAGAGGTACTCTACTACTCTACAGCTCAGAGGTACTCTACTACTCTACAGCTCAGAGGTACTCTACAGCTCAGAGGTACTCTACTACTCTACAGCTCAGAGGTACTCTACAGCTCAGAGGTACTCTACTACTCTACAGCTCAGAGGTACTCTACTACTCTACAGCTCAGAGGTACTCTACAGCTCAGAGGTACTCTACTACTCTACAGCTCAGAGGTACTCTACTACACTACAGCTCAGAGGTACTCTACTACTCTACAGCTCAGAGGTACGCTACTACTCTACAGCTCAGAGGTACGCTACTACTCTACAGCTCAGAGGTACTCTACTACTCTACAGCTCAGAGGTACTCTACTACTCTACAGCTCAGAGGTACTCTACTACACTACAGCTCAGAGGTACTCTACTACACTACAGCTCAGAGGTACTCTACTACACTACAGCTCAGAGGTACTCTACTACTCTACAGCTCAGAGGTACTCTACTACTCTACAGCTCAGAGGTACTCTACTACTCTACAGCTCAGAGGTACTCTACTACTCTACAGCTCAGAGGTACTCTACTACTCTACAGCTCAGAGGTACTCTACTACTCTACAGCTCAGAGGTACTCTACTACTCTACAGCTCAGAGGTACTCTACTACTCTACAGCTCAGAGGTACTCTACTACTCTACAGCTCAGAGGTACTCTACTACTCTACAGCTCAGAGGTACTCTACTACTCTACAGCTCAGAGGTACTCTACAGCTCAGAGGTACTCTACAGCTCAGAGGTACTCTACAGCTCAGAGGTACTCTACAGCTCAGAGGTACTCTACAGCTCAGAGGTACTCTACAGCTCAGAGGTACTCTACTACTCTACAGCTCAGAGGTACTCTACTACTCTACAGCTCAGAGGTACTCTACTACTCTACAGCTCAGAGGTACTCTACTACTCTACAGCTCAGAGGTACTCTACTACTCTACAGCTCAGAGGTACTCTACTACTCTACAGCTCAGAGGTACTCTACAGCTCAGAGGTACTCTACAGCTCAGCGGTACTCTACAGCTCAGAGGTACTCTACTACTCTACAGCTCAGAGGTACTCTACAGCTCAGAGGTACTCTACAGCTCAGCGGTACTCTACTACTCTACAGCTCAGAGGTACTCTACTACTCTACAGCTCAGAGGTACTCTACTACTCTACAGCTCAGAGGTACGCTACTACTCTACAGCTCAGAGGTACTCTACTACTCTACAGCTCAGAGGTACTCTACTACTCTACAGCTCAGAGGTACTCTACTACTCTACAGCTCAGAGGTACTCTACTACTCTACAGCTCAGAGGTACTCTACTACACTACAGCTCAGAGGTACTCTACAGCTCAGAGGTACTCTACTACTCTACAGCTCAGAGGTACTCTACTACTCTACAGCTCAGAGGTACTCTACTACTCTACAGCTCAGAGGTACTCTACTACACTACAGCTCAGAGGTACGCTACTACTCTACAGCTCAGAGGTACTCTACTACTCTACAGCTCAGAGGTACTCTACTACTCTACAGCTCAGAGGTACTCTACTACTCTACAGCTCAGAGGTACTCTACTACTCTACAGCTCAGAGGTACTCTACTACTCTACAGCTCAGAGGTACTCTACTACACTACAGCTCAGAGGTACTACACTACAGCTCAGAGGTACTCTACTACTCTACAGCTCAGAGGTACTCTACTACTCTACAGCTCAGAGGTACTCTACAGCTCAGAGCTACTCTACTACTCTACAGCTCAGAGGTACTCTACTACTCTACAGCTCAGAGGTACTCTACTACTCTACAGCTCAGAGGTACTCTACTACTCTACAGCTCAGAGGTACTCTACTACTCTACAGCTCAGAGGTACTCTACAGCTCAGAGGTACTCTACAGCTCAGAGGTACTCTACAGCTCAGAGGTACTCTACAGCTCAGAGGTACTCTACTACTCTACAGCTCAGAGGTACTCTACTACTCTACAGCTCAGCAGCTACTCTCGCTCGGTACTCTACAGCTCAGAGGTACTCTACAGCTCAGAGGTACTCTACAGCTCAGAGGTACTCTACTACTCTACAGCTCAGAGGTACTCTACAGCTCAGAGGTACTCTACTACTCTACAGCTCAGAGGTACTCTACAGCTCAGCGGTACTCTACTACTCTACAGCTCAGAGGTACTCTACAGCTCAGAGGTACTCTACAGCTCAGCGGTACTCTACTACTCTACAGCTCAGAGGTACTCTACTACTCTACAGCTCAGAGGTACTCTACTACTCTACAGCTCAGAGGTACGCTACTACTCTACAGCTCAGAGGTACGCTACTACTCTACAGCTCAGAGGTACGCTACTACTCTACAGCTCAGAGGTACTCTACTACTCTACAGCTCAGAGGTACTCTACTACTCTACAGCTCAGAGGTACTCTACAGCTCAACTACTCTACAGCTCAGAGGTACTCTACTACTCTACAGCTCAGAGGTACTCTACTACTCTACAGCTCAGAGGTACTCTGCTACTCTACAGCTCAGAGGTACTCTACTACTCTACAGCTCAGAGGTACTCTACTACTCTACAGCTCAGAGGTACTCTACTACTCTACAGCTCAGAGGTACTCTACAGCTCAGAGGTACTCTACTACTCTACAGCTCAGAGGTACTCTACTACTCTACAGCTCAGAGGTACTCTACTACTCTACAGCTCAGAGGTACTCTACTACTCTACAGCTCAGAGGTACTCTACTACTCTACAGCTCAGAGGTACTCTACTACTCTACAGCTCAGAGGTACTCTACTACTCTACAGCTCAGAGGTACTCTATACTCTACAGCTCAGAGGTACTCTACTACTCTACAGCTCAGAGGTACTCTACTACTCTACAGCTCAGAGGTACTCTACTACTCTACAGCTCAGAGGTACTCTACTACTCTACAGCTCAGAGGTACTCTCTACTCTACAGCTCAGAGGTACTCTACTACTCTACAGCTCAGAGGTACTCTACTACTCTACAGCTCAGAGGTACTCTACTACTCTACAGCTCAGAGGTACTCTACTACTCTACAGCTCAGAGGTACTCTACTACTCTACAGCTCAGAGGTACTCTACTACTCTACAGCTCAGAGGTACTCTACTACTCTACAGCTCAGAGGTACTCTACTACTCTACAGCTCAGAGGTACTCTACCAGCTCAGAGGTACTCTACTACTCTACAGCTCAGAGGTACTCTACTACTCTACAGCTCAGAGGTACTCTACTACTCTACAGCTCAGAGGTACGCTACTACTCTACAGCTCAGAGGTACTCTACTACTCTACAGCTCAGAGGTACTCTACTACTCTACAGCTCAGAGGTACTCTACTACTCTACAGCTCAGAGGTACTCTACTACACTACAGCTCAGAGGTACTCTACTACTCTACAGCTCAGAGGTACTCTACTACTCTACAGCTCAGAGGTACTCTACTACTCTACAGCTCAGAGGTACTCTACTACTCTACAGCTCAGAGGTACTCTACTACTCTACAGCTCAGAGGTACGCTACTACTCTACAGCTCAGAGGTACTCTACTACTCTACAGCTCAGAGGTACTCTACTACTCTACAGCTCAGAGGTACTCTACTACTCTACAGCTCAGAGGTACTCTACTACTCTACAGCTCAGAGGTACTCTACTACTCTACAGCTCAGAGGTACTCTACTACACTACAGCTCAGAGGTACTCTACTACACTACAGCTCAGAGGTACTCTACTACACTACAGCTCAGAGGTACTCTACTCTACAGCTCAGAGGTACTCTACTACTCTACAGCTCAGAGGTACTCTACTACTCTACAGCTCAGAGGTACTCTACTACTCTACAGCTCAGAGGTACTCTACTACTCTACAGCTCAGAGGTACTCTACTACTCTACAGCTCAGAGGTACTCTACAGCTCAGAGGTACTCTACAGCTCAGAGGTACTCTACAGCTCAGAGGTACTCTACAGCTCAGAGGTACTCTACAGCTCAGAGGTACTCTACTACTCTACAGCTCAGAGGTACTCTACTACTCTACAGCTCAGCGGTACTCTACTACTCTACAGCTCAGAGGTACTCTACAGCTCAGAGGTACTCTACAGCTCAGAGGTACTCTACAGCTCAGAGGTACTCTACTACTCTACAGCTCAGAGGTACTCTACTACTCTACAGCTCAGAGGTACTCTACTACTCTACAGCTCAGAGGTACTCTACAGCTCAGCGGTACTCTACTACTCTACAGCTCAGAGGTACTCTACAGCTCAGAGGTACTCTACAGCTCAGCGGTACTCTACTACTCTACAGCTCAGAGGTGCTCTATTACTCTACAGCTCAGAGGTACTCTACTACTCTACAGCTCAGAGGTACTCTACTACACTACAGCTCAGAGGTACTCTACTACTCTACAGCTCAGAGGTACTCTACTACTCTACAGCTCAGAGGTACGCTACTACTCTACAGCTCAGAGGTACTCTACTACTCTACAGCTCAGAGGTACTCTACTACTCTACAGCTCAGAGGTACTCTACTACTCTACAGCTCAGAGGTACTCTACTACTCTACAGCTCAGAGGTACTCTACTACTCTACAGCTCAGAGGTACTCTACAGCTCAGAGGTACTCTACTACTCTACAGCTCAGAGGTACTCTACTACTCTACAGCTCAGAGGTACTCTACTACTCTACAGCTCAGAGGTACTCTACTACTCTACAGCTCAGAGGTACTCTACTACTCTACAGCTCAGAGGTACTCTACTACTCTACAGCTCAGAGGTACTCTACAGCTCAGCGGTACTCTACTACTCTACAGCTCAGAGGTACTCTACTACTCTACAGCTCAGAGGTACTCTACAGCTCAGAGGTACTCTACAGCTCAGAGGTACTCTACAGCTCAGAGGTACTCTACAGCTCAGAGGTACTCTACAGCTCAGAGGTACTCTACAGCTCAGAGGTACTCTACAGCTCAGAGGTACTCTACAGCTCAGAGGTACTCTACTACTCTACAGCTCAGAGGTACTCTACTACTCTACAGCTCAGAGGTACTCTACTACTCTACAGCTCAGAGGTACTCTACTACTCTACAGCTCAGCGGTACTCTACTACTCTACAGCTCAGAGGTACTCTACTACTCTACAGCTCAGAGGTACTCTACTACTCTACAGCTCAGAGGTACTCTACTACTCTACAGCTCAGAGGTACTCTACAGCTCAGAGGTACTCTACAGCTCAGAGGTACTCTACTACTCTACAGCTCAGAGGTACTCTACTACTCTACAGCTCAGAGGTACTCTACTACTCTACAGCTCAGAGGTACTCTACTACTCTACAGCTCAGAGGTACTCTACTACTCTACAGCTCAGAGGTACTCTACAGCTCAGAGGTACTCTACAGCTCAGAGGTACTCTACAGCTCAGAGGTACTCTACAGCTCAGAGGTACTCTACAGCTCAGAGGTACTCTCCTACAGCTCAGAGGTACTCTACTACTCTACAGCTTCAGAGGTACTCTACTACTCTACAGCTCAGAGGTACTCTACTACTCTACAGCTCAGAGGTACTCTACTACTCTACAGCTCAGAGGTACTCTACAGCTCAGAGCTACTCTACTACTCTACAGCTCAGAGCTACTCTACTACTCTACAGCTCAGAGCTACTCTACTACTCTACAGCTCAGAGGTACTCTACTACTCTACAGCTCAGAGGTACTCTACTACTCTACAGCTCAGAGGTACTCTACTACTCTACAGCTCAGAGGTACTCTACTACTCTACAGCTCAGAGGTACTCTCTACAGCTCAGAGGTACTCTACAGCTCAAGGCTACTCTACAGCTCAGCGGTACTCTACTACTCTACAGCTCAGAGGTACTCTACTACTCTACAGCTCAGAGGTACTCTACTACTCTACAGCTCAGCGGTACTCTACTACACTAGAGCTCAGAGGTACTCCTACACTACAGCTCAGAGGTACTCTACTACTCTACAGCTCAGAGGTACTCTACTCTACAGCTCAGAGGTACTCTACTACCTACAGCTCAGAGGTACTCTACTACACTAGAGCTCAGAGGTACTCTACTACACTACAGCTCAGAGGTACTCTACTACACTACAGCTCAGAGGTACTCTACTACACTACAGCTCAGAGGTACTCTACTACACTACAGCTCAGAGGTACTCTACTACACTACAGCTCAGAGGTACTCTACTACACTACAGCTCAGAGGTACTCTACTACACTACAGCTCAGAGGTACTCTACTACTCTACAGCTCAGAGGTACTCTACTACTCTACAGCTCAGAGGTACTCTACTACTCTACAGCTCAGAGGTACTCTACTACTCTACAGCTCAGAGGTACTCTACTACTCTACAGCTCAGAGGTACTCTACTACTCTACAGCTCAGAGGTACTCTACTACTCTACAGCTCAGAGGTACTCTACTACTCTACAGCTCAGAGGTACTCTACTACTCTACAGCTCAGAGGTACTCTACTACTCTACAGCTCAGAGGTACTCTACAGCTCAGAGGTACTCTACTACTCTACAGCTCAGAGGTACTCTACAGCTCAGAGGTACTCTACTACTCTACAGCTCAGAGGTACTCTACAGCTCAGAGGTACTCTACTACTCTACAGCTCAGAGGTACTCTACTACTCTACAGCTCAGAGGTACTCTACTACTCTACAGCTCAGCGGTACTCTACTACTCTACAGCTCAGAGGTACTCTACTACTCTACAGCTCAGAGGTACTCTACAGCTCAGAGGTACTCTACTATTCTACAGCTCAGAGGTACTCTACAGCTTAGAGGTACTCTACTACACTAGAGCTCAGAGGTACTCTACTACCCTAGAGCTCAGAGGTACTCTACTACCCTACAGCTCAGCGGTACTCTACTACTCTACAGCTCAGCGGTACTCTACTACTCTACAGCTCAGAGGTACCCTAATACACTACAGCTCAGAGGTACTCTACTACACTACAGCTCAGAGGTACTCTACTACTCTACAGCTCAGCGGTACTCTACAGCTCAGCGGTGCTCTACTACTCTACAGCTCAGAGGTACTCTACTACTCTACACCGCAGAGGTACTCTACTACACTAGAGCTCAGAGGTACTCTACTACACCAGAGCTCAGAGGTACTCTACTACACCAGAGCTCAGAGGTACTCTACTACACTAGAGCTCAGAGGTACTCTACTATTCTACAGCTCAGAGGTACTCTACTACTCTACACCGCAGAGGTACTCTACTACACTAGAGCTCAGAGGTACTCTACTACACTAGAGCTCAGAGGTACTCTACTACTCTACAGCTCAGAGGTACTCTACTACACCAGAGCTCAGAGGTACTCTACTACACTAGAGCTCAGAGGTACTCTACTACACTAGAGCTCAGAGGTACTCTACTACACTAGAGCTCAGAGGTACTCTACTACACTAGAGCTCAGAGGTACTCTACTACTCTACAGCTCAGAGGTACTCTACTACTCTACAGCTCAGCGGTACTCTACTACTCTACAGCTCAGAGGTACTCTACTACTCTACAGCTCAGAGGTACTCTACTACTCTACAGCTCAGAGGTACTCTACTACTCTACAGCTCAGAGGTACTCTACTACTCTACAGCTCAGAGGTACTCTACTACTCTACAGCTCAGAGGTACTCTACTACTCTACAGCTCAGAGGTACTCTACTACTCTACAGCTCAGAGGTACTCTACTACTCTACAGCTCAGAGGTACTCTACTACTCTACAGCTCAGAGGTACTCTACTACTCTACAGCTCAGAGGTACTCTACAGCTCAGAGGTACTCTACTATTCTACAGCTCAGAGGTACTCTTTAGCTCAGAGGTACTCTACAGCTCAGAGGTACTCTACTACTCTACAGCTCAGAGGTACTCTACTACTCTACAGCTCAGAGGTACTCTACTACTCTACAGCTCAGAGGTACTCTACTACTCTACAGCTCAGAGGTACTCTACTACTCTACAGCTCAGAGGTACTCTACTACTCTACAGCTCAGAGGTACTCTACTACTCTACAGCTCAGAGGTACTCTACTACTCTACAGCTCAGAGGTACTCTACTACTCTACAGCTCAGAGGTACTCTACTACTCTACAGCTCAGAGGTACTCTACTACTCTACAGCTCAGAGGTACTCTACAGCTCAGAGGTACTCTACAGCTCAGAGGTACTCTACAGCTCAGAGGTACTCTACAGCTCAGAGGTACTCTACAGCTCAGAGGTACTCTACAGCTCAGAGGTACTCTACAGCTCAGAGGTACTCTACTACTCTACAGCTCAGAGGTACTCTACTACTCTACAGCTCAGAGGTACTCTACTACTCTACAGCTCAGAGGTACTCTACTACCTACAGCTCAGAGGTACTCTACTACAGCTCAGAGGTACTCTACAGCTCAGAGGACTCACTACTCTACAGCTCAGAGGTACTCTACTACTCTACAGCTCAGAGGTACTCTACAGCTCAGCGGTACTCTACTACTCTACAGCTCAGAGGTACTCTACTAGCTCAGAGTACTCTACAGCTCAGGGTACTCTACTACTCTACAGCTCAGAGGTACTCTACTACTCTACAGCTCAGAGGTACTCTACTACTCTACAGCTCAGAGGTACTCTACTACTCTACAGCTCAGAGGTACTCTACTACTCTACAGCTCCAGAGGTACTCTACTACTCTACAGCTCAGAGGTACTCTACTACTCTACAGCTCAGAGGTACTCTACTACTCTACAGCTCAGAGGTACTCTACTACTCTACAGCTCAGAGGTACTCTACTACTCTACAGCTCAGAGGTACTCTACTCTCTACAGCTCAGAGGTACTCTACTACTCTACAGCTCAGAGGTACTCTACTACTCTACAGCTCAGAGGTACTCTACTACTCTACAGCTCAGAGGTACTCTACTACTCTACAGCTCAGAGGTACTCTACTACTCTACAGCTCAGAGGTACTCTACTACACTACAGCTCAGAGGTACTCTACTACACTAGAGCTCAGAGGTACTCTACTACACTAGAGCTCAGAGGTACTCTACTACTCTACAGCTCAGAGGTACTCTACTACTCTACAGCTCAGAGGTACTCTACTACTCTACAGCTCAGAGGTACTCTACTACCTACAGCTCAGAGGTACTCTACTACACTACAGCTCAGAGGTACTCTACTACTCTACAGCTCAGAGGTACTCTCTACTCTACAGCTCAGAGTTACTCTACTACTCTACAGCTCAGAGGTACTCTACTACTCTACAGCTCAGAGGTACTCTACTACTCTACAGCTCAGAGGTACTCTACTACTCTACAGCTCAGAGGTACTCTACTACTCTACAGCTCAGAGGTACTCTACTACTCTACAGCTCAGAGGTACTCTACTACTCTACAGCTCAGAGGTACTCTACTACTCTACAGCTCAGAGGTACTCTACTACTCTACAGCTCAGAGGTACTCTACTACTCTACAGCTCAGAGGTACTCTACTACTCTACAGCTCAGAGGTACTCTACTACTCTACAGCTCAGAGGTACTCTACTACCTCAGCTCAGAGGTACTCTACTACTCTACAGCTCAGAGGTACACTCTCTACAGCTCAGAGGTACTCTACTACTCTACAGCTCAGAGGTACTCTACTACTCTACAGCTCAGAGGTACTCTACTACTCTACAGCTCAGCGGTACTCTACTACTCTACAGCTCAGAGGTACTCTACTACTCTACAGCTCAGAGGTACTCTACTACCACGCTCAGAGGTACTCTACTACTCTACAGCTCAGAGGTACTCCTCTCTACAGCTCAGAGGTACTCTACTACTCTACAGCTCAGAGGTACTCTACTACTCTACAGCTCAGAGGTACTCTACTACTCTACAGCTCAGAGGTACTCTACTACTCTACAGCTCAGAGGTACTCTACTACTCTACAGCTCAGAGGTACTCTACTACTCTACAGCTCAGAGGTACTCTACTACTCTACAGCTCAGAGGTACTCTACTACTCTACAGCTCAGAGGTACTCTACTACTCTACAGCTCAGAGGTACTCTACTACTCTACAGCTCAGAGGTACTCTACTCACTCACAGCTCAGAGGTACTCTACTACTCCACAGCTCAGAGGTACTCTACTACTCTACAGCTCAGAGGTACTCTACGTACTCTACAGCTCAGAGGTACTCTACTACTCTACAGCTCAGAGGTACTCTACTACTCTACAGCTCAGAGGTACTCTACTACTCCACAGCTCAGAGGTACTCTACTACTCTACAGCTCAGAGGTACTCTACTACTCTACAGCTCAGAGGTACTCTACTACTCTACAGCTCAGAGGTACTCTACTACTCTACAGCTCAGAGGTACTCTACTACTCTACAGCTCAGAGGTACTCTACTACTCTACAGCTCAGAGGTACTCTACTCTACAGCTCAGAGGTACTCTACTACTCTACAGCTCAGAGGTACTCTACTACTCTACAGCTCAGAGGTACTCTACTACACTACAGCTCAGAGGTACTCTACTACTCTACAGCTCAGAGGTACTCTACTACACTACAGCTCAGAGGTACTCTACTACTCTACAGCTCAGAGGTACTCTACTACTCTACAGCTCAGAGGTACTCTACTACTCTACAGCTCAGAGGTACTCTACTACTCTACAGCTCAGAGGTACTCTACTACTCTACAGCTCAGAGGTACTCTACTACTCTACAGCTCAGAGGTACTCTACTACTCTACAGCTCAGAGGTACTCTACTACTCTACAGCTCAGAGGTACTCTACTACTCTACAGCTCAGAGGTACTCTACTACTCTACAGCTCAGAGGTACTCTACTACTCTACAGCTCAGAGGTACTCTACTACTCTACAGCTCAGAGGTACTCTACTACTCTACAGCTCAGAGGTACTCTATTACACTACAGCTCAGAGGTACGCTACTACTCTACAGCTCAGAGGTACTCTACTATTCTACAGCTCAGAGGTACTCTTTAGCTCAGAGGTACTCTACAGCTCAGAGGTACTCTACTACTCTACAGCTCAGAGGTACTCTACTACTCTACAGCTCAGAGGTACTCTATTACACTACAGCTCAGAGGTACGCTACTACTCTACAGCTCAGAGGTACTCTACTACTCTACAGCTCAGAGGTACTCTACTATCTACAGCTCAGAGGTACTCTACTAGCCTCAGCCAAGGTACTCTACTACTCTACAGCTCAGAGGTACTCTACTACTCTACAGCTCAGAGGTACTCTACTACTCTACAGCTCAGAGGTACTCTACTACTCTACAGCTCAGAGGTACTCTACTACTCTACAGCTCAGAGGTACTCTACTACTCTACAGCTCAGAGGTACTCTACTACTCTACAGCTCAGAGGTACTCTACTACTCTACAGCTCAGAGGTACTCTACTACTCTACAGCTCAGAGGTACTTCTACTACTCTACAGCTCAGAGGTACTCTACTACACTACAGCTCAGAGGTACTCTACTACTCTACAGCTCAGAGGTACTCTACTACTCTACAGCTCAGAGGTACTCTACACACTACAGCTCAGAGGTACTCTACTACTCTACAGCTCAGAGGTACTCTACTACTCTACAGCTCAGAGGTACTCTACTACTCTACAGCTCAGAGGTACTCTACTACTCTACAGCTCAGAGGTACTCTACTACTCAGAGGGTACTCTACTACAGCTCAGAGGTACTCTACTACTCTACAGCTCAGAGGTACTCTACTACTCTACAGCTCAGAGGTACTCTACAGCTCAGAGGTACTCACAGCTCAGAGGTACTCTACAGCTCAGAGGTACTCTACACTCTACAGCTCAGAGGTACTCTACTACTCTACAGCTCAGAGGTACTCTACTACTCTACAGCTCAGAGGTACTCTACTACTCTACAGCTCAGAGGTACTCTACTACTCTACAGCTCAGAGGTACTCTACAGCTCAGCGGTACTCTACTACTCTACAGCTCAGAGGTACTCTACTACTCTACAGCTCAGAGGTACTCTACTACTCTACAGCTCAGAGGTACTCTACTACTCTACAGCTCTAGAGGTACTCTACTACACTACAGCTCAGAGGTACTCTACTACACTACAGCTCAGAGGTACTCTACTACTCTACAGCTCAGAGGTACTCTACTACTCTACAGCTCAGAGGTACTCTACTACTCTACAGCTCAGAGGTACTCTACTACTCTACAGCTCAGAGGTACTCTACTACTCTACAGCTCAGAGGTACTCTACTACACTACAGCTCAGAGGTACTCTACTACACTACAGCTCAGAGGTACTCTACTACACTACAGCTCAGAGGTACTCTACTACTCTACAGCTCAGAGGTACTCTACTACTCTACAGCTCAGAGGTACTCTACTACTCGACAGCTCAGAGGTACTCTACTACTCTACAGCTCAGAGGTACTCTACTACTCTACAGCTCAGAGGTACTCTACTACTCTACAGCTCAGAGGTACTCTATACTCTACAGCTCAGAGGTACTCTACTACTCTACAGCTCAGAGGTACTCTACTACTCTACAGCTCAGAGGTACTCTACTACTCTACAGCTCAGAGGTACTCTACTACTCTACAGCTCAGAGGTACTCTACTACTCCTACAGCTCAGAGGTACTCTACTACTCTACAGCTCAGAGGTACTCTACTACTCTACAGCTCAGAGGTACTCTACTACTAACAGCTCAGAGGTACTCTACTACTCTACAGCTCAGAGGTACTCTACACTCTACAGCTCAGAGGTACTCTACTACTCTACAGCTCAGAGGTACTCTCAGCTCAGAGTACTCTACAGCTCAGAGGTACTCTACTACTCTACAGCTCAGAGGTACTCTACTACTCTACAGCTCAGAGGTACTCTCTACACTCACAGCTCAGAGGTACTCTACTACTCTACAGCTCAGAGGTACTCTACTACTCTACAGCTCAGAGGTACTCTAAGCCTAGAGGTACTCCCTACAGCTCAGAGGTACTCTACTACTCTACAGCTCAGAGGTACTCTACTACTCTACAGCTCAGAGGTACTCTACTACTCTACAGCTCAGAGGTACTCTACTACTCTACAGCTCAGAGGTACTCTACTACTCTACAGCTCAGAGGTACTCTACTACTCTACAGCTCAGAGGTACTCTACTACTCTACAGCTCAGAGGTACTCTACTACTCTACAGCTCAGAGGCACTCTACTACTCTACTACGCTCAGAGGTACTCTACTACTCTACAGCTCAGAGGTACTCTACTACTCTACAGCTCAGAGGTACTCTACTACTCTACAGCTCAGAGGTACTCTACTACTCTACAGCTCAGAGGTACTCTACTACTCTACAGCTCAGAGGTACTCTACTACTCTACAGCTCAGAGGTACTCTACTACTCTACAGCTCAGAGGTACTCTACTACTCTACAGCTCAGAGGTACTCTACTACTCTACAGCTCAGAGGTACTCTACTACTCTACAGCTCAGAGGTACTCTACTACTCTACAGCTCAGAGGTACTCTACTACTCTACAGCTCAGAGGTACTCTACTACTCTACAGCTCAGAGGCACTCACTACTCTACAGCTCAGAGGTACTACTCTACAGCTCAGAGGTACTCTACAGCTCAGAGGTACTCTACTACTCTCACAGCTCAGAGGTACTCTACTACTCTACAGCTCAGAGGTACTCTACTACTCTACAGCTCAGAGGTACTCTACACTACAGCTCAGAGGTACTCTACTACTCTACAGCTCAGAGGTACTCACTACTCTACAGCTCAGAGGTACTCTACAGCTCAGAGGTACTCTACTACTCTACAGCTCAGAGGTACTCTACTACTCTACAGCTCAGAGGTACTCTACTACTCTACAGCTCAGAGGTACTCTACTACTCTACAGCTCAGAGGTACTCTACTACTCTACAGCTCAGAGCTCAGAGGTCTCTACTACTCTACAGCTCAGAGGTACTCTACTACTCTACAGCTCAGAGGTACTCTACTACTCTACAGCTCAGAGGTACTCTACTACTCTACAGCTCAGAGGTACTCTACTACTCTACAGCTCAGAGGTACTCTACTACTCTACAGCTCAGAGGTACTCTACTCACTACAGCTCAGAGGTACTCTACTACTCTACAGCTCAGAGGTACTCTACTACTCTACAGCTCAGAGGCAATTCCACCTACAGCTCAGAGGTACTCTACTACTCTACAGCTCAGAGGTACTCTACTACTCTACAGCTCAGAGGTACTCTACTACTCTACAGCTCAGAGGTACTCTACTACTCTACAGCTCAGAGGTACTCTACTACTCTACAGCTCAGAGGCACTCTACTACTCTACAGCTCAGAGGTACTCTACTACTCTACAGCTCAGAGGTACTCTACTACCTACAGCTCAGAGGTACTCTACTACTCTACAGCTCAGAGGGACTCTACTACTCTACAGCTCAGAGGCACTCTACTACTCTACAGCTCAGAGGTACTCTACTACTCTACAGCTCAGAGGTACTCTACTACTCTACAGCTCAGAGGTACTCTACTACTCTACAGCTCAGAGGTACTCTACTACTCTACAGCTCAGAGGTACTCTACTACTCTACAGCTCAGAGGTACTCTACTACTCTACAGCTCAGAGCCTACTCTACAGCTCAGAGGTACTCTACTACTCTACAGCTCAGAGGTACTCTACTACTCTACAGCTCAGAGGTACTCTACTACTCTACAGCTCAGAGGTACTCTACTACTCTACAGCTCAGAGGTACTCTACTACTCTACAGCTCAGAGGTACTCTACTACTCTACAGCTCAGAGGTACTCTACACTCTACAGCTCAGAGGTACTCTACTACTCTACAGCTCAGAGGTACTCTACTACTCTACAGCTCAGAGGTACTCTACTACTCTACAGCTCAGAGGTACTCTACTACTCTACAGCTCAGAGGTACTCTACTACTCTACAGCTCAGAGGTACTCTCTACTCTACAGCTCAGAGGTACTCTACTACTCTACAGCTCAGAGGTACTCTACTACTCTACAGCTCAGAGGTACTCTACTACTCTACAGCTCAGAGGTACTCTACTACTCTACAGCTCAGAGGTACTCTACTACTCTACAGCTCAGAGGTACTCTACTACTCTACAGCTCAGAGGCACTCTACTACTCCACAGCTCAGAGGTACTCTACTACTCTACAGCTCAGAGGTACTCTACTACTCTACAGCTCAGAGGTACTCTACTACTCTACAGCTCAGAGGTACTCTACTACTCTACAGCTCAGAGGTACTCTACTACTCTACAGCTCAGAGGTACTCTACTACTCTACAGCTCAGAGGTACTCTACTACTCTACAGCTCAGAGGTACTCTACTACTCTACAGCTCAGAGGTACTCTACTACTCTACAGCTCAGAGGTACTCTACTACTCTACAGCTCAGAGGTACTCTACTACTCTACAGCTCAGAGGTACTCTACTACTCTACAGCTCAGAGGTACTCTACTACTCTACAGCTCAGAGGTACTCTACTACTCTACAGCTCAGAGGTACTCTACTACTCTACAGCTCAGAGGTACTCTACTACTCTACAGCTCAGAGGTAGCTCTCTCTCTACAGCTCAGAGGTACTCTACTACTCTACAGCTCAGAGGTACTCTACTACTCTACAGCTCAGAGGTACTCTACTACTCTACAGCTCAGAGGTACTCTACTACTCTACAGCTCAGAGGTACTCTACTACTCTACAGCTCAGAGGTACTCTACTACTCTACAGCTCAGAGGTACTCTACTACTCTACAGCTCAGAGGTACTCTACTACTCTACAGCTCAGAGGTACTCTACTACTCTACAGCTCAGAGGTACTCTACTACTCTACAGCTCAGAGGTACTCTACTACTACTACAGCTCAGAGGTACTCTACTACTCTACAGCTCAGAGGTACTCTACTACTCTACAGCTCAGAGGTACTCTACTACACTACAGCTCAGAGGTACTCTACTACACTACAGCTCAGAGGTACTCTACTACTCTACAGCTCAGAGGTACTCTACTACACTACAGCTCAGAGGTACTCTACTACTCTACAGCTCAGATGTACTCTACTACTCTACAGCTCAGAGGTACTCTACAGCTCAGAGGTACTCTACTACTCTACAGCTCAGAGGTACTCTACTACTCTACAGCTCAGAGGTACTCTACTACTCTACAGCTCAGAGGTACTCTACTACACTACAGCTCAGAGGTACTCTACTACTCTACAGCTCAGAGGTACTCTACTACTCTACAGCTCAGAGGTACTCACTACACTCTACAGCTCAGAGGTACTCTACTACTCTACAGCTCAGAGGTACTCTACTACTCTACAGCTCAGAGGTACTCTACTACTCTACAGCTCAGAGGTACTCTACTACTACTACAGCTCAGAGGTACTCTACTACTCTACAGCTCAGAGGTACTCTACTACCTCTACAGCTCAGAGGTACTCTACACTAGCAGCTCAGAGGTACTCTACTACACTACAGCTCAGAGGTACTCTACTACTCTACAGCTCAGAGGTACTCTACTACTCTACAGCTCAGAGGTACTCTACTACTCTACAGCTCAGAGGTACTCTACTACTCTACAGCTCAGAGGTACTCTACTACTCTACAGCTCAGAGGTACTCTACTACTCTACAGCTCAGAGGTACTCTACTACTCTACAGCTCAGAGGTACTCTACTACTCTACAGCTCAGAGGTACTCTACTACTCTACAGCTCAGAGGTACTCTCACTACTCTACAGCTCAGAGGTACTCTACTACTCTACAGCTCAGAGGTACTCTACTACTCTACAGCTCAGAGGTACTCTACTACTCTACAGCTCAGAGGTACTCTACTACACTACAGCTCAGAGGTACTCTACTACTCTCAGCTCAGAGGTACTCTACTACTCTACAGCTCAGAGGTACTCTACTACTCTACAGCTCAGAGGTACTCTACTACAGCTCAGAGGTACTCTACTACTCTACAGCTCAGAGGTACTCTACTACTCTACAGCTCAGAGGTACTCTACTACTCTACAGCTCAGAGGTACTCTACTACTCTACAGCTCAGAGGTACTCTACAGCCCAGAGGTACTCTACAGCTCAGAGGTACCTTCTACTCTACAGCTCAGAGGTACTCTACTACTCTACAGCTCAGAGGTACTCTACTACTCTACAGCTCAGAGGTACTCTACTACACTACAGCTCAGAGGTACTCTACTACTCTACAGCTCAGAGGTACTCTACTACACTACAGCTCAGAGGTACTCTACTACTCTACAGCTCAGAGGTACTCTACTACTCTACAGCTCAGAGGTACTCTACTACTCTACAGCTCAGAGGTACTCTCACTACACTACAGCTCAGAGGTACTCTACTACTCTACAGCTCAGAGGTACTCTACTACTCTCAGCTCAGAGGTACTCTACTACTCTACAGCTCAGAGGTACTCTACTACTCTACAGCTCAGAGGTACTCTACTACACTACAGCTCAGAGGTACTCTACTACACTACAGCTCAGAGGTACTCTACTACTCTACAGCTCAGAGGTACTCTACTACTCTACAGCTCAGAGGTACTCTACTACTCTACAGCTCAGAGGTACTCTACTACTCTACAGCTCAGAGGTACTCTACTACTCTACAGCTCAGAGGTACTCTACTACTCTACAGCTCAGAGGTACTCTACTACTCTACAGCTCAGAGGTACTCTACAACTCTACAGCTCAGAGGTACTCTACTACACTACAGCTCAGAGGTACTCTACTACACTACAGCTCAGAGGTACTCTACTACTCTACAGCTCAGAGGTACTCTACTACTCTACAGCTCAGAGGTACTCTACTACACTACAGCTCAGAGGTACTCTACTACTCTACAGCTCAGAGGTACTCTACTACTCTACAGCTCAGAGGTACTCTACTACTCTACAGCTCAGAGGTACTCTACTACTCTACAGCTCAGAGGTACTCTACTACTCTACAGCTCAGAGGTACTCTACAACTCTACAGCTCAGAGGTACTCTACTACACTACAGCTCAGAGGTACTCTACTACACTACAGCTCAGAGGTACTCTACTACTGTCAGCTCAGAGGTACTCTACTACCTAGCTCAGAGGTACTCTACTACTCTACAGCTCAGAGGTACTCTACTACTCTACAGCTCAGAGGTACTCTACTACTCTACAGCTCAGAGGTACTCTACTACTCTACAGCTCAGAGGTACTCTACTACCTACAGCTCAGAGGTACTCTACTACTCTACAGCTCAGAGGTACTCTACTACTCTACAGCTCAGAGGTACTCTACTACTCTACAGCTCAGAGGTACTCTACTACTCTACAGCTCAGAGGTACTCTACTACTCTACAGCTCAGAGGTACTCCTACTCTACAGCTCAGAGGTACTCTACTACTCTACAGCTCAGAGGTACTCATACTCTACAGCTCAGCGGTACTCTACTACTCTACAGCTCAGAGGTACTCTACTACTCTACAGCTCAGAGGTACTCTACTACTCTACAGCTCAGAGGTACTCTACTACTCTACAGCTCAGAGGTACTCTACTACTCTACAGCTCAGAGGTACTCTACTACTCTACAGCTCAGAGGTACTCTACTACTCTACAGCTCAGAGGTACTCTACTACTCTACAGCTCAGAGGTACTCTACTACTCTACAGCTCAGAGGTACTCTACTACTCTACAGCTCAGAGGTACTCTACTACTCTACAGCTCAGAGGTACTCTACTACTCTACAGCTCAGAGGTACTCTACTACTCTACAGCTCAGAGGTACTCTACTACTCTACAGCTCAGAGGTACTCTACTACTCTACAGCTCAGAGGTACTCTACTACTCTACAGCTCAGAGGTACTCTACTACTCTACAGCTCAGAGGTACTCTACTACTCTACAGCTCAGAGGTACTCTACTACTCTACAGCTCAGAGGTACTCTACTACTCTACAGCTCAGAGGTACTCTACTACTCTACAGCTCAGAGGTACTCTACTACTCTACAGCTCAGAGGTACTCTACTACTCTACAGCTCAGAGGTACTCTACTACTCTACAGCTCAGAGGTACTCTACTACTCTACAGCTCAGAGGTACTCTCTACTCTACAGCTCAGAGGTACTCTACTACTCTACAGCTCAGAGGTACTCTACTACTCTACAGCTCAGAGGTACTCTACTACTCTACAGCTCAGAGGTACTCTACTACTCTACAGCTCAGAGGTACTCTACTACTCTACAGCTCAGAGGTACTCTACTACTCTACAGCTCAGAGGTACTCTACTACTCTACAGCTCAGAGGTACTCTACTACTCTACAGCTCAGAGGTACTCTACTACTCTACAGCTCAGAGGTACTCTACTACCTACAGCTCAGAGGTACTCTACTACTCTACAGCTCAGAGGTACTCTACTACTCTACAGCTCAGAGGTACTCTACTACTCTACAGCTCAGAGGTACTCTACTACTCTACAGCTCAGAGGTACTCTACTACTCTACAGCTCAGAGGTACTCTACTACTCTACAGCTCAGAGGTACTCTACTACTCTACAGCTCAGAGGTACTCTACTACTCTACAGCTCAGAGGTACTCTACTACACTACAGCTCAGAGGTACTCTACTACTCTACAGCTCAGAGGTACTCTACTACTCTACAGCTCAGAGGTACTCTACTACTCTACAGCTCAGAGGTACTCTACTACTCTACAGCTCAGAGGTACTCTACTACTCTACAGCTCAGAGGTACTCACTACTCTACAGCTCAGAGGTACTCTACTACTCTACAGCTCAGAGGTACTCTACTACTCTACAGCTCAGAGGTACTCTACTACTCTACAGCTCAGAGGTACTCTACTACTCTACAGCTCAGAGGTACTCTACTACTCTACAGCTCAGAGGTACTCTACTACTCTACAGCTCAGAGGTACTCTACTACTCTACAGCTCAGAGGTACTCTACTACTCTACAGCTCAGAGGTACTCTACTACTCTACAGCTCAGAGGTACTCTACTACTCTACAGCTCAGAGGTACTCTACTACTCTACAGCTCAGAGGTACTCTACTACTCTACAGCTCAGAGGTACTCTACTACTCTACAGCTCAGAGGTACTCTACTACTCTACAGCTCAGAGGTACTCTACTACTCTACAGCTCAGAGGTACTCTACTACTCTACAGCTCAGAGGTACTCTACTCACTCTACAGCTCAGAGGTACTCTACTACTACAGCTCAGAGGTACTCTACTACTCTACATACTCTACAGCTCAGAGGTACTCTACAACTCTACAGCTCAGAGGTACTCTACTACTCTACAGCTCAGAGGTACTCTACTCTACAGCTCAGAGGTACTCTACTACTCTACAGCTCAGAGGTACTCACTACAGCTCAGAGGTACTCTACTACTCTACAGCTCAGAGGTACTCTACTACTCTACAGCTCAGAGGTACTCTACTACTCTACAGCTCAGAGGTACTCTACTACTCTACAGCTCAGAGGTACTCTACTACTCTACAGCTCAGAGGTACTCTACTACTCTACAGCTCAGAGGTACTCTACTACTCTACAGCTCAGAGGTACTCTACTACTCTACAGCTCAGAGGTACTCTACTACTCTACAGCTCAGAGGTACTCTACTACTCTACAGCTCAGAGGTACTCTACTACTCTACAGCTCAGAGGTACTCTACTACTCTACAGCTCAGAGGCACTCTACAGCTCAGAGGTACTCTACAGCTCAGAGGTACTCTACTACTCTACAGCTCAGAGGTACTCTACTACTCTACAGCTCAGAGGTACTTACTACTCTACAGCTCAGAGGTACTCTACTACTCTACAGCTCAGAGGTACTCTACTACTCTACAGCTCAGAGGTACTCTACTACTCTACAGCTCAGAGGTACTCTACTACTCTACAGCTCAGAGGTACTCTACTACTCTACAGCTCAGAGGTACTCTACTACTCTACAGCTCAGAGGTACTCTACTACTCTACAGCTCAGAGGTACTCTACAACTCTACAGCTCAGAGGTACTCTACTCTACAGCTCAGAGGTACTCTACTACTCTACAGCTCAGAGGTACTCTACTACTCTACAGCTCAGAGGTACTCTACTACTCTACAGCTCAGAGGTACTCTACTACTCTACAGCTCAGAGGTACTCTACTACACTACAGCTCAGAGGTACTCTACTACTCTACAGCTCAGAGGTACTCTACTACTCTACAGCTCAGAGGTACTCTACTACTCTACAGCTCAGAGGTACTCTACTACTCTACAGCTCAGAGGTACTCTACAGCTCAGAGGTACTCTACTACTCTACAGCTCAGAGGTACTCTACAGCTCAGAGGTACTCTACTACTCTACAGCTCAGAGGTACTCTACTACTCTACAGCTCAGAGGTACTCTACTACTCTACAGCTCAGAGGTACTCTACTACTCTACAGCTCAGAGGTACTCTACAGCTCAGAGGTACTCTACTACTCTACAGCTCAGAGGTACTCTACTACTCTACAGCTCAGAGGTACTCTACTACTCTACAGCTCAGAGGTACTCTACTACTCTACAGCTCAGAGGTACTCTACTACTCTACAGCTCAGAGGCACTTACTCTACAGCTCAGAGGTACTCTACTACTCTACAGCTCAGAGGTACTCTACTACTCTACAGCTCAGAGGTACTCTACTACTCTACAGCTCAGAGGTACTCTACTACTCTACAGCTCAGAGGTACTCTACTACTCCTACAGCTCAGAGGTACTACACTCTACAGCTCAGAGGTACTCTACTACTCTACAGCTCAGAGGTACTCTACTACTCTACAGCTCAGAGGTACTCTACTACCTACAGCTCAGAGGTACTCTACTACTCTACAGCTCAGAGGTACTCTACTACTCTACAGCTCAGAGGTACTCTACTACTCTACAGCTCAGAGGTACTCTACTACTCTACAGCTCAGAGGTACTCTACTACACTACAGCTCAGAGGTACTCTACTACTCTACAGCTCAGAGGTACTCTACTACTCTACAGCTCAGAGGTACTCTACTACTCTACAGCTCAGAGGTACTCTACTACTCTACAGCTCAGAGGTACTCTACTACTCTACAGCTCAGAGGTACTCTACTACTCTACAGCTCAGAGGTACTCTACTACTCTACAGCTCAGAGGTACTCTACTACTCTACAGCTCAGAGGTACTCTACTACTCTACAGCTCAGAGGTACTCTACTACTCTACAGCTCAGAGGTACTCTACTACTCTACAGCTCAGAGGTACTCTACTACTCTACAGCTCAGAGGTACTCTACTACTCTACAGCTCAGAGGTACTCTACTACTCTACAGCTCAGAGGTACTCTACTCTACAGCTCAGAGGTACTCTACTACTCTACAGCTCAGAGGTACTCTACTACTCTACAGCTCAGAGGTACTCTACTACTCTACAGCTCAGAGGTACTCTACTACTCTACAGCTCAGAGGTACTCTACTACTCTACAGCTCAGAGGTACTCTACTACTCTACAGCTCAGAGGTACTCTACTACTCTACAGCTCAGAGGTACTCTACTACCTACAGCTCAGAGGTACTCTACTACTCTACAGCTCAGAGGTACTCCTACTCTACAGCTCAGAGGTACTCTACTACTCTACAGCTCAGAGGTACTCTACTACTCTACAGCTCAGAGGTACTCTACTACTCTACAGCTCAGAGGACTCTACTACTCTACAGCTCAGAGGTACTCTACTACTCTACAGCTCAGAGGTACTCTACTACTCTACAGCTCAGAGGTACTCTACTACTCTACAGCTCAGAGGTACTCTACTACTCTACAGCTCAGAGGTACTCTACTACTCTACAGCTCAGAGGTACTCTACTACTCTACAGCTCAGAGGTACTCTACTACTCTACAGCTCAGAGGTACTCTACTACTCTACAGCTCAGAGGTACTCTACTACTCTACAGCTCAGAGGTACTCTACTACACTACAGCTCAGAGGTACTCTACTACTCTACAGCTCAGAGGTACTCTCCAGCTCAACACTCACTCTCTACAGCTCAGAGGTACTCTACTAGCTCACTCTACAGCTCAGAGGTACTCTACTACTCTACAGCTCAGAGGTACTCTACTACTCTACAGCTCAGAGGTACTCTACTACTCTACAGCTCAGAGGTACTCTACTACTCTACAGCTCAGAGGTACTCTACTACTCTACAGCTCAGAGGTACTCTACTACTCTACAGCTCAGAGGTACTCTACTACTCTACAGCTCAGAGGTACTCTACTACTCTACAGCTCAGAGGTACTCTACTACTCTACAGCTCAGAGGTACTCTACTACTCTACAGCTCAGAGGTACTCTACTACTCTACAGCTCAGAGGTACTCTACTACTCTACAGCTCAGAGGTACTCTACTACTCTACAGCTCAGAGGTACTCTACTACTCTACAGCTCAGAGGTACTCTACTACTCTACAGCTCAGAGGTACTCTACTACTCTACAGCTCAGAGGTACTCTACTACTCTACAGCTCAGAGGTACTCTACTACTCTCAGCTCAGAGGTACTCTACTACTCTACAGCTCAGAGGTACTCTACTACTCTACAGCTCAGAGGTACTCTACTACTCTACAGCTCAGAGGTACTCTACTACACTACAGCTCAGAGGTACTCTACTACTCTACAGCTCAGAGGTACTCATACTCACAGCTCAGAGGTACTCTACTACTCTACAGCTCAGAGGTACTCTACTACTCTACAGCTCAGAGGTACTCTACTACTCTACAGCTCAGAGGTACTCTACTACTCTACAGCTCAGAGGTACTCTACTACTCTACAGCTCAGAGGTACTCTACTACTCTACAGCTCAGAGGTACTCTACTACTCTACAGCTCAGAGGTACTCTACTACTCTACAGCTCAGAGGTACTCTACTACTCTACAGCTCAGAGGTACTCTACTACTCTACAGCTCAGAGGTACTCTACTACTCTACAGCTCAGAGGTACTCTACTACTCTACAGCTCAGAGGTACTCTACTACTCTACAGCTCAGAGGTACTCTACTACTCTACAGCTCAGAGGTACTCTACTACTCTACAGCTCAGAGGTACTCTACTACTACAGCTCAGAGCTACTCTACTCTACAGCTCAGAGGTACTCTACTACTCTACAGCTCAGAGGTACTCTACTACTCTACAGCTCAGAGGTACTCTACTACTCTACAGCTCAGAGGTACTCTACTACTCTACAGCTCAGAGGTACTCTACTACTCTACAGCTCAGAGGTACTCTACTACTCTACAGCTCAGAGGTACTCTACTACTCTACAGCTCAGAGGTACTCTACTACTCTACAGCTCAGAGGTACTCTACTACTCTACAGCTCAGAGGTACTCTACTACTCTACAGCTCAGAGGTACTCTACTACAGCTCAGAGGTACTCTACTACTCTACAGCTCAGAGGTACTCTACAGCTCAGCTCAGGTACTCTACTACTCTACAGCTCAGAGGTACTCTACTACTCTACAGCTCAGAGGTACTCTACTACTCTACAGCTCAGAGGTACTCTACTACTCTACAGCTCAGAGGTACTCTACTACTCTACAGCTCAGAGGTACTCTACTACTCTACAGCTCAGAGGTACTCTACTACTCTACAGCTCAGAGGTACTCTACTACTCTACAGCTCAGAGGTACTCTACTACTCTACAGCTCTGAGGTACTCTACTACTCCTACAGCTCAGAGGTACTCTACTACTCTACAGCTCAGAGGTACTCTACTACTCTACAGCTCAGAGGTACTCTACTACTCTACAGCTCAGAGGTACTCTACTACTCTACAGCTCAGAGGTACACTCTACTACTCTACAGCTCAGAGGTACTCTACTACTCTACAGCTCAGAGGTACTCTACACTCTACAGCTCAGAGGTACTCTACTACTCTACAGCTCAGAGGTACTCTACTACTCTACAGCTCAGAGGTACTCTACTACTCTACAGCTCAGAGGTACTCTACTACTCTACAGCTCAGAGGTACTCTACTACTCTACAGCTCAGAGGTACTCTACTACTCTACAGCTCAGAGGTACTCTACTACTCTACAGCTCAGAGGTACTCTACTACTCTACAGCTCAGAGGTACTCTACTACTCTACAGCTCAGAGGTACTCTACTACTCTACAGCTCAGAGGTACTCTACTACTCTACAGCTCAGAGGTACTCTACTACTCTACAGCTCAGAGGTACTCTACTACTCTACAGCTCAGAGGTACTCTACTACTCTACAGCTCAGAGGTACTCTACTACTCTACAGCTCAGAGGTACTCTACTACTCTACAGCTCAGAGGTACTCTACTACTCTACAGCTCAGAGGCACTCTACTACTCTACAGCTCAGAGGTACTCTACTACTCTACAGCTCAGAGGTACTCTACTACTCTACAGCTCAGAGGTACTCTACTACTCTACAGCTCAGAGGTACTCTACTACTCTACAGCTCAGAGGTACTCTACTACTCTACAGCTCAGAGGTACTCTACTACTCTACAGCTCAGAGGTACTCTACTACTCTACAGCTCAGAGGTACTCTACTACTCTACAGCTCAGAGGTACTCTACTACTCTACAGCTCAGAGGTACTCTACTACCTACAGCTCAGAGGTACTCTACTACTCTACAGCTCAGAGGTACTCTACTACTCTACAGCTCAGAGGTACTCTACACTCTACAGCTCAGAGGTACTCTACTACTCTACAGCTCAGAGGTACTCTACTACTCTACAGCTCAGAGGTACTCTACTACTCTACAGCTCAGAGGTACTCTACTACTCTACAGCTCAGAGGTACTCTACTACTCCACAGCTCAGAGGTACTCTACTACTCTACAGCTCAGAGGTACTTACTACTCTACAGCTCAGAGGTACTTACTCTACAGCTCAGAGGTACTCTACTACTCTACAGCTCAGAGGTACTCTACTACTCTACAGCTCAGAGGTACTCTACTACTCTACAGCTCAGAGGTACTCTACTACTCTACAGCTCAGAGGTACTCTACTACTCTACAGCTCAGAGGTACTCTACTCCTCTACAGCTCAGAGGTACTCTACTACTCTACAGCTCAGAGGTACTCTACTACTCTACAGCTCAGAGGTACTCTACTACTCTACAGCTCAGAGGTACTCTACTACTCTACAGCTCAGAGGTACTCTACTACTCTACAGCTCAGAGGTACTCTACTACTCTACAGCTCAGAGGTACTCTACTACTCTACAGCTCAGAGGTACTCTACTACTCTACAGCTCAGAGGTACTCTACTCCTACAGCTCAGAGGTACTCTACTACTCTACAGCTCAGAGGTCTACTCTACAGCCCAGAGGTACTCTACAGCTCAGAGGTACTCTACTACTCTACAGCTCAGAGGTACTCTACTACTCTACAGCTCAGAGGTACTCACTACTCTACAGCTCAGAGGTACTCTACTACTCTACAGCTCAGAGGTACTCTACTACTCTACAGCTCAGAGGTACTCTACTACTCTACAGCTCAGAGGTACTCTACTACTCTACAGCTCAGAGGTACTCTACTACTCTACAGCTCAGAGGTACTCTACTACTCACAGCTCAGAGGTACTCTACTACTCTACAGCTCAGAGGTACTCTACTACTCTACAGCTCAGAGGTACTCTACAGCTCAGAGGTACTCTACTACTCTACAGCTCAGAGGTACTCTACTACTCTACAGCTCAGAGGTACTCTACTACTCTACAGCTCAGAGGTACTCTACTACTCTACAGCTCAGAGGTACTCTACTACTCTACAGCTCAGAGGTACTTACTCTACAGCTCAGAGGTACTCTACTACCTACAGCTCAGAGGTACTCTACTACTCTACAGCTCAGAGGTACTCTACTACTCTACAGCTCAGAGGTACTCTACTACTCTACAGCTCAGAGGTACTCTACTACTCTACAGCTCAGAGGTACTCTACTACTCTACAGCTCAGAGGTACTCTACTACTCTACAGCTCAGAGGTACTCTACTACTCTACAGCTCAGAGGTACTCTACTACTCTACAGCTCAGAGGTACTCTACTACTCTACAGCTCAGAGGTACTCTACCACTACAGCTCAGAGGTACTCTCACCTCAGAGGTACTCTACTCTACAGCTCAGAGGTACTCTACTACTCTACAGCTCAGAGGTACTCTACTACTCTACAGCTCAGAGGTACTCTACTACTCTACAGCTCAGAGGTACTCTACTCTACAGCTCAGAGGTACTCTACTACTCTACAGCTCAGAGGTACTCTACTACTCTACAGCTCAGAGGTACTCTACTACTCTACAGCTCAGAGGTACTCTACTACTCTACAGCTCAGAGGTACTCTACTACTCTCAGCTCAGAGGTACTCTACTACACTACAGCTCAGAGGTACTCTACACTGCTACAGCTCAGAGGTACTCTACTACTCTACAGCTCAGAGGTACTCTACTACTCTCAGCTCAGAGGTACTCTACTACTCTACAGCTCAGAGGTACTCTACTACTCTACAGCTCAGAGGTACTCTACTACTCTACAGCTCAGAGGTACTCTACTACACTACAGCTCAGAGGTACTCTACTACTCTACAGCTCAGAGGTACTCTACTACTCAGCTCAGAGGTACTCACTACTCACAGCTCAGAGGTACTCTACTACTCTACAGCTCAGAGGTACTCTACTACTCTACAGCTCAGAGGTACTCTACTACTCTACAGCTCAGAGGTACTCTACTACTCTACAGCTCAGAGGTACTCTACTACTCTACAGCTCAGAGGTACTCTACTACTCTACAGCTCAGAGGTACTCTACTACTCTACAGCTCAGAGGTACTCTACTACTCTACAGCTCAGAGGTACTCTACTACTCTACAGCTCAGAGGTACTCTACTACTCTACAGCTCAGAGGTACTCTACTACTCTACAGCTCAGAGGTACTCTACTACACTACAGCTCAGAGGTACTCTACTACTCTACAGCTCAGAGGTACTCTACTCTACAGCTCAGAGGTACTCTACTACTCTACAGCTCAGAGGTACTCTACTACTCTACAGCTCAGAGGTACTCTACTACTCTACAGCTCAGAGGTACTCTACTACTCTACAGCTCAGAGGTACTCTACTACTCTACAGCTCAGCAAGGTACTCTACTACTCTACAGCTCAGAGGTACTCTACTACTCTACAGCTCAGAGGTACTCTACTACTCTACAGCTCAGAGGTACTCTACTACACTAGCAGCTCAGAGGTACTCTACTACTCTACAGCTCAGAGGTACTCTACTACTCTACAGCTCAGAGGTACTCTACTACTCTACAGCTCAGAGGTACTCTACTACTCTACAGCTCAGAGGTACTCTACTACTCTACAGCTCAGAGGTACTCTACTACTCTACAGCTCAGAGGTACTCTACTACTCTACAGCTCAGAGGTACTCTACTACTCTACAGCTCAGAGGTACTCTACTACTCTACAGCTCAGAGGTACTCTACTACTCTACAGCTCAGAGGTACTCTACCCTCTACAGCTCAGAGGTACTCTACTACTCTACAGCTCAGAGGTACTCTACTACTCTACCAGCTCAGAGGTACTCTACTACTCTACAGCTCAGAGGTACTCTACTACTCTCACAGCTCAGAGGTACTCTACTACTCTACAGCTCAGAGGTACTCTACTACTCCTACAGCTCAGAGGTACTCTACTACTCTACAGCTCAGAGGTACTCTACTACTCTACAGCTCAGAGGTACTCTACTACTCTACAGCTCAGAGGTACTCTACTACTCTACAGCTCAGAGGTACTCTACTACTCTCAGCTCAGAGGTACTCTACTACTCTACAGCTCAGAGGTACTCTACTACTCTACAGCTCAGAGGTACTCTACTACTCTACAGCTCAGAGGTACTCTACTACTCTACAGCTCAGAGGTACTCTACTACTCTACAGCTCAGAGGTACTCTACTACTCTACAGCTCAGAGGTACTCTACTACACTACAGCTCAGAGGTACTCTACTACTCCAGCTCAGAGGTCTACTCCTACAGCTCAGAGGTACTCTACTACTCTACAGCTCAGAGGTACTCTACTACTCTACAGCTCAGAGGTACCTCTACTACTAGCAGCTCAGAGGTACTCTACTACTCTACAGCTCAGAGGTACTCTACTACTCTACAGCTCAGAGGTACTCTACTACCTACAGCTCAGAGGTACTCTACTACTCTACAGCTCAGAGGTACTCTACTACTCTACAGCTCAGAGGTACTCTACTACTCTACAGCTCAGAGGTACTCTACTACTCTACAGCTCAGAGGTACTCTACTACTCTACAGCTCAGAGGTACTCTACTACTCTACAGCTCAGAGGTACTCTACTACTCTAGCAGCTCAGAGGTACTCTACTACACTACAGCTCAGAGGTACTCTACTACTCTACAGCTCAGAGGTACTCTACTACTCTACAGCTCAGAGGTACTCTACTACTCTACAGCTCAGAGGTACTCCACTACACTACAGCTCAGAGGTACTCTACTACTCTACAGCTCAGAGGTACTCTACTACTCTACAGCTCAGAGGTACTCTCTACTACTCTACAGGCTCAGAGGTACTCTACTACTCTACAGCTCAGAGGTACTCTACTACTACAGCTCAGAGGTACTCTACTACTCTACAGCTCAGAGGTACTCTACTACTCTACAGCTCAGAGGTACTCTACTACTCTACAGCTCAGAGGTACTCTACTACTCTACAGCTCAGAGGTACTCTACTACTCTGCAGCTCAGAGGTACTCTACTACTCTACAGCTCAGAGGTACTCTACTACTCTACAGCTCAGAGGTACTCTACTACTCTACAGCTCAGAGGTACTCTACTACATCTACAGCTCAGAGGTACTCCTCTACAGCTCAGAGAGGGTACTCTACTACTCTCAGCTCAGAGGTACTCTACTACACTACAGCTCAGAGGTACTCTACTACTCTACAGCTCAGAGGTACTCTACTACTCTACAGCTCAGAGGTACTCTACTACTCTACAGCTCAGAGGTACTCTACTACTCTACAGCTCAGAGGTACTCTACAGCTCCACTCTACAGCTCAGAGGTACTCTACTAGCCTACTACTCTACAGCTCAGAGGTACTCTACTACTCTACAGCTCAGAGGTACTCTACTACTCTACAGCTCAGAGGTACTCTACTACTCTACAGCTCAGAGGTACTCTACTACTCTACAGCTCAGAGGTACTCTACTACTCCACAGCTCAGAGGTACTCTACTACTCTACAGCTCAGAGGTACTCTACTACTCTACAGCTCAGAGGTACTCTCACTCTACAGCTCAGAGGTACTCTACTACTCTACAGCTCAGAGGTACTCTACTACTCTACAGCTCAGAGGTACTCTACTACTCTACAGCTCAGAGGCTACTCTTACAGCTCAGAGGTACTCTACTACCAGCTCAGAGGTACTCTACTACTCTACAGCTCAGAGGTACTCTACTACTCTACAGCTCAGAGGTACTCTACTACCCCTACAGCTCAGAGGCACTCTACTACTCTACAGCTCAGAGGTACTCTACTACTCTACAGCTCAGAGGTACTCTACTACTCTACAGCTCAGAGGTACTCTACTACTCTACAGCTCAGAGGTACTCTACTACTCTACAGCTCAGAGGTACTCTACTACTCTACAGCTCAGAGGTACTCTACTACTCTACAGCTCAGAGGTACTCTACTACTCTACAGCTCTGAGGTGCTCTACTACTCTACAGCTCAGAGGTACTCTACTACTCTACAGCTCAGAGGTACTCTACTACTCTACAGCTCAGAGGTACTATACTACACTACAGCTCAGAGGTACTCTACTACTCTACAGCTCAGAGGTACTCTACTACTCTACAGCTCAGAGGTACTCTACTACTCTACAGCTCAGAGGTACTCTACTACTCTACAGCTCAGAGGTACTCTACACTCTACAGCTCAGAGGTACTCTACTACCTACAGCTCAGAGGTACTCTACTACTCTACAGCTCAGAGGTACTCTACTACTCTACAGCTCAGAGGTACTCTACTACTCTACAGCTCAGAGGTACTCTACTACTCTACAGCTCAGAGGTACTCTACTACTCTACAGCTCAGAGGTACTCTACTACTCTACAGCTCAGAGGTACTCTACTTCCCTACAGCTCAGAGGTACTCACTCTACAGCTCAGAGGTACTCTACTACTCTACAGCTCAGAGGTACTCTACTACTCTACAGCTCAGAGGTACTCTACTACTCTACAGCTCAGAGGTAATCTACTACTCTACAGCCTCAGAGGTACTCTACTACTCTACAGCTCAGAGGTACTCTACTACTCTACAGCTCAGAGGTACTCTACCGTACTCTACAGCTCAGAGGTACTCTACCACTCTACAGCTCAGAGGTACTCTACTACTCTACAGCTCAGAGGCACTCTCTACAGCTCAGAGGTACTCTACTACTCTACAGCTCAGAGGTACTCTACTACTCTACAGCTCAGAGGTACTCCTACAGCTCAGAGGTACTTCTACTACTCTACAGCTCAGAGGTACTCTACTACTCTACAGCTCAGAGGTATTCTACTACTCTACAGCTCAGAGGTACTCTATTACTCTACAGCTCAGAGGTACTCTACTACTCTACAGCTCAGAGGTACTCTGCCAGCTCAGAGGTACTCTACTACTCTACAGCTCAGAGGTACTCTACCTACAGCTCAGAGGCTACTCTACAGCTCAGAGGTACTCTACTACTCTACAGCTCAGAGGTACTCTACTACTCTACAGCTCAGAGGTACTCTACTACTCTACAGCTCAGAGGTACTCTACTACTCCACAGCTCAGAGGTACTCCTACTACCTACAGCTCAGAGGTACTCTACTACTCTACAGCTCAGAGGTACTCTACTACTCTACAGCTCAGAGGTACTCTACTACTCTACAGCTCAGAGGTACTCTACTACTCTACAGCTCAGAGGTACTCTACTACTCTACAGCTCAGAGGTACTCTACTACTCTACAGCTCAGAGGTACTCTACTACTCTACAGCTCAGAGGTACTTATCTACAGCTCAGAGGTACTCTACTACTCTACAGCTCAGAGGTACTCTACTACTCTACAGCTCAGAGGTACTCTACTACTCTACAGCTCAGAGGTACTCTACTACTCCACAGCTCAGAGGTACTCTACTACTCTACAGCTCAGAGGTACTCTACTACTCTACAGCTCAGAGGTACTCTACTACTCTACAGCTCAGAGGTACTCTACTACTCTACAGCTCAGAGGTACTCTACTACTCTACAGCTCAGAGGTACTCTACTACTCTACAGCTCAGAGGTACTCTACTACTCTACAGCTCAGAGGTACTCTACTACTCTACAGCTCAGAGGTACTCTACTACTCTACAGCTCAGAGGTACTCTACTAACTACAGCTCAGAGGTACTCTACTACTCTACAGCTCAGAGGTACTCTACTACTCTACAGCTCAGAGGTACTCTACTACTCTACAGCTCAGAGGTACTCTACTACTCTACAGCTCAGAGGTACTCTACTACTCTACAGCTCAGAGGTACTCTACTACTCTACAGCTCAGAGGTACTCTACTACTCTACAGCTCAGAGGTACTCTACTACTCTACAGCTCAGAGGTACTCTACTACTCTACAGCTCAGAGGTACTCTACTACTCTACAGCTCAGAGGTACTCTACTACTCTACAGCTCAGAGGTACTCTACTACTCTACAGCTCAGAGGTACTCTACCACCTACAGCTCAGAGGTACTCTACTACTCTACAGCTCAGAGGTACTCTACTACTCTACAGCTCAGAGGTACTCTACTACCTACAGCTCAGAGGTACTCTACTACTCTACAGCTCAGAGGTACTCTACTACTCTACAGCTCAGAGGTACTCTACTACTCTACAGCTCAGAGGTACTCTACTACTCTACAGCTCAGAGGTACTCTACTACTCTACAGCTCAGAGGTACTCTACTACTCTACAGCTCAGAGGTACTCTACTACTCTACAGCTCAGAGGTACTCTACCTCTACAGCTCAGAGGTACTCTACTACTCTACAGCTCAGAGGTACTCTACTACCTACTACTCACCTACAGCTCAGAGGTACTCTACTACACTACAGCTCAGAGGTACTCTACCACTCTACAGCTCAGAGGTACTCTACTACTCTACAGCTCAGAGGTACTCTACTACTCTACAGCTCAGAGGTACTCTACTACTCTACAGCTCAGAGGTACTCTACTACTCTACAGCTCAGAGGTACTCTACTACTCTACAGCTCAGAGGCACTAATCTACAGCTCAGAGGTACTCTACTACTCTACAGCTCAGAGGTACTCTACTACTCTACAGCTCAGAGGTACTCTACTACTCTACAGCTCAGAGGTACTCTACTACTCTACAGCTCAGAGGTACTCTACTACTCTACAGCTCAGAGGTACTCTACTACTCTACAGCTCAGAGGTACTCTACTACTCTACAGCTCAGAGGTACTCTACTACTCTACAGCTCAGAGGTACTCTACTACTCTACAGCTCAGAGGTACTCTACTACTCTACAGCTCAGAGGTACTCTACTACTCTACAGCTCAGAGGTACTCTACCTCCAGCTCAGAGGTACTCTGCTACTCTACAGCTCAGAGGTACTCTACTACTCTACAGCTCAGAGGTACTCTACTACTCTACAGCTCAGAGGTACTCTACTACTCTACAGCTCAGAGGTACTCTACTACTCTACAGCTCAGAGGTACTCTACTACTCTACAGCTCAGAGGTACTCTACTACTCTACAGCTCAGAGGTACTCTACTACTCTACAGCTCAGAGGTACTCTACTACTCTCAGCTCAGAGGTACTCTACTACCTACAGCTCAGAGGTACTCTACTACTCTACAGCTCAGAGGTACTCTACTACACTACAGCTCAGAGGTACTCTCTACTACTCTACAGCTCAGAGGTACTCTACTACTCTACAGCTCAGAGGTACTCTACTACTCTACAGCTCAGAGGTACTCTACTACTCTACAGCTCAGAGGTACTCTACTACTCTACAGCTCAGAGGTACTCTACTACTCTACAGCTCAGAGGTACTCTACTACTCTCACAGCTCAGAGGTACTCTACTACTCTACAGCTCAGAGGTACTCCTACTACTCTACAGCTCAGAGGTACTCTACTACTCTACAGCTCAGAGGTACTCTACTACTCTACAGCTCAGAGGTACTCTACTACTCTACAGCTCAGAGGTACTCTACTACTCTACAGCTCAGAGGTACTCTACTACTCTACAGCTCAGAGGTACTCTACTACTCTACAGCTCAGAGGTACTCTACTCACAGCTCAGAGGTACTCTACTACTCCACAGCTCAGAGGTACTCTACTACTCTACAGCTCAGAGGTACTCTACTACTCTACAGCTCAGAGGTACTCTACTACTGCCTACAGCTCAGAGGTACTCTACTACTCTACAGCTCAGAGGTACTCTACTACAGCTCAGAGGTACTCTACTATACAGCTCAGAGGTACTCTACTACTCTACAGCTCAGAGGTACTCTACTACACTACAGCTCAGAGGTACTCTACTACTCTACAGCTCAGAGGTACTCTACTACTCTACAGCTCAGAGGTACTCTACTACTCTACAGCTCAGAGGTACTCTACTACTCTACAGCTCAGAGGTACTCTACTACTCTACAGCTCAGAGGTACTCTACTACTCTACAGCTCAGAGGTACTCTACTACTCTACAGCTCAGAGGTACTCTACTACACTACAGCTCAGAGGTACTCTACTACTCTACAGCTCAGAGGTACTCTACTACTCTACAGCTCAGAGGTACTCTACTACTCTCAGCTCAGAGGTACTCTACTACTCTACAGCTCAGAGGTACTCTACTACTCTACAGCTCAGAGGTACTCTACTACTCTACAGCTCAGAGGCACTCTACCTCAGCTCAGAGGTACTCTACTACTCTACAGCTCAGAGGTACTCTACTACTCTACAGCTCAGAGGTACTCTACTACTCTACAGCTCAGAGGTACTCTACTACTCTACAGCTCAGAGGTACTCTACTACTCTACAGCTCAGAGGTACTCTACTACTCTACAGCTCAGAGGTACTCTACTACTCTACAGCTCAGAGGTACTCTACTACTCTACAGCTCAGAGGTACTCTACTACTCTACAGCTCAGAGGTACTCTACTACTCTACAGCTCAGAGGCTCTACTACTCTACAGCTCAGAGGTACTCTACTACTCTACAGCTCAGAGGTACTCTACTTCTACAGCTCAGAGGTACTCTACTACTCTACAGCTCAGAGGTACTCTACTACTCTACAGCTCAGAGGTCTCTACTACTCTACAGCTCAGAGGTACTCTACTACCTACAGCTCAGAGGTACTCTACTACTCTACAGCTCAGAGGTACTCTACTACTCTACAGCTCAGAGGTACTCTACTACTCTACAGCTCAGAGGTACTCTACTACTCTACAGCTCAGAGGTACTCTACTACTCTACAGCTCAGAGGTACTCTACTACTCTACAGCTCAGAGGTACTCTACTACTCTACAGCTCAGAGGTACTCTACTACTCTACAGCTCAGAGGTACTCTACTACTCTACAGCTCAGAGGTACTCTACTACTCTACAGCTCAGAGGTACTCTACTACTCTACAGCTCAGAGGTACTCTACTACTCTACAGCTCAGAGGTACTCTACTACTCTACAGCTCAGAGGTACTCTACTACTCTACAGCTCAGAGGTACTCTACTACTCTACAGCTCAGAGGTACTCTACTACTCTACAGCTCAGAGGTACTCTACTACTCCACAGCTCAGAGGTACTCTACTACTCTACAGCTCAGAGGTACTCTACTACTCTACAGCTCAGAGGTACTCTACTACTCTACAGCTCAGAGGTACTCTACTAGCTCAGAGGTACTCTACTACAGCTCAGAGGTACTCTACTACTCTACAGCTCAGAGGTACTCACTACTCTACAGCTCAGAGGCACTCTACTACTCTACAGCCCAGAGGTACTCTACTACTCTACAGCTCAGAGGTACTCTACTACTCTACAGCTCAGAGGTACTCTACTACTCTACAGCTCAGAGGTACTCTACTACTCTACAGCTCAGAGGTACTCTACTACTCTACAGCTCAGAGGTACTCTACTACTCTACAGCTCAGAGGTACTCCTCTAAGCTCAAGCTCTGCTCTACAGCTCAGAGGTACTTTCACTACTCTACAGCTCAGAGGTACTCTACAGCTCAGAGGTACTCTACTACCTCAGCTCAGAGGTACTACTACTTCTACAGCTCAGAGGTACTCTACTACTCTACAGCTCAGAGGTACTCTACTACTGTCAGCTCAGAGGTACTCTACTACTCTACAGCTCAGAGGTACTCTACTACTCTACAGCTCAGAGGTACTCTACTACTGTCAGCTCAGAGGTACTCTACTACTCTACAGCTCAGAGGTACTCTACTACTGTCAGCTCAGAGGTACTCTACTACTGTCAGCTCAGAGGTACTCTACTACTGTCAGCTCAGAGGCACTTACTACTGTCACAGCTCAGAGGTACTCTACTACTCTACAGCTCAGAGGTACTCTACTACTGCACAGCTCAGAGGTACTCTACTACTGTAAGCTCAGAGGTACTCTACTACTCTACAGCTCAGAGGTACTCTACTACTCTACAGCTCAGAGGTACTCTACTACTCTACAGCTCAGAGGTACTCTCACTACTCTACAGCTCAGAGGTACTCTACTACTCTACAGCTCAGAGGTACTCTACTACTCTACAGCTCAGAGGTACTCTACTACTCTACAGCTCAGAGGTACTCTACTACTCTACAGCTCAGAGGTACTCTACTACTCTACAGCTCAGAGGTACTCTACTACTCTACAGCTCAGAGGTACTCTACTACTCTACAGCTCAGAGGTACTCTCCTCTACAGCTCAGAGGTACTCTACTACTCTACAGCTCAGAGGTACTCTACTACTCTACAGCTCAGAGGTACTCTACTACTCTACAGCTCAGAGGTACTCTACTACTCTACAGCTCAGAGGTACTCTACTCTACAGCTCAGAGGTACTCTACTACTCTACAGCTCAGAGGTACTCTATTACTCTACAGCTCAGAGGTACTCTACTTCTCTACAGCTCAGAGGTACTCTACTACTCTACAGCTCAGAGGTACTCTACTACTCTACAGCTCAGAGGTACTCTACTACTCTACAGCTCAGAGGTACTCTACTACTCTACAGCTCAGAGGTACTCTACTACTCTACAGCTCAGAGGTACTCTACTACTCTACAGCTCAGAGGTACTCTACTACTCTACAGCTCAGAGGTACTCTACTACTCTACAGCTCAGAGGTACTCTACTACTCTACAGCTCAGAGGTACTCTACTACTCTACAGCTCAGAGGTACTCTACTACTCTACAGCTCAGAGGTACTCTACTACTCTACAGCTCAGAGGTACTCTACTCACTACAGCTCAGAGGTACTCTACTACTCTACAGCTCAGAGGTACTCTACTACTCTACAGCTCAGAGGTACTCTACTACTCTACAGCTCAGAGGTACTCTACTACTCTACAGCTCAGAGGTACTCTACTACTCTACAGCTCAGAGGTACTCTACTACTCTACAGCTCAGAGGTACTCTACTACTCTACAGCTCAGAGGTACTCTACTACTCTACAGCTCAGAGGTACTCTACTACTCTACAGCTCAGAGGTACTCTACTACTCTACAGCTCAGAGGTACCCTTACTCTACAGCTCAGAGGTACTCTACTACTCTACAGCTCAGAGGTACTCTACTACTACTCAACAGCTCAGAGGTACTCTACTACTCTACAGCTCAGAGGTACTCTACTACTCTACAGCTCAGAGGTACTCTACTACTCTACAGCTCAGAGGTACTCTACTACTCTACAGCTCAGAGGTACTCTACTACTCTACAGCTCAGAGGTACTCTACTACTCTACAGCTCAGAGGTACTCTACTACTCTACAGCTCAGAGGTACCTACTACTCTACAGCTCAGAGGTACTCTACTACTCTACAGCTCAGAGGTACTCTACTACTCTACAGCTCAGAGGTACTCTACTACTCTACAGCTCAGAGGTACTCTACTACTCTACAGCTGTGAGGTACTCTACTACTCTACAGCTCAGAGGTACTCTACTACTCTACAGCTCAGAGGTACTCTACACTACAGCTCAGAGGTACTCTACTACTCTACAGCTCAGAGGTACTCTACTACACTGTCAGCTCAGAGGTACTCTACTACTCTACAGCTCAGAGGTACTCTACTACTGTACAGCTCAGAGGTACTCTACTACTCTACAGCTCAGAGGTACTCTACTACTCTACAGCTCAGAGGTACCTACTACTACTACAGCTCAGAGGTACTCTACTACTCTACAGCTCAGAGGTACTCTACTACTCTACAGCTCAGAGGTACTCTACTACTCTCAGCTCAGAGGTACTCTACTACTACTACAGCTCAGAGGTACTCTACTACTCTACAGCTCAGAGGTACTCTACTACTCTACAGCTCAGAGGTACTCTACTACTCTACAGCTCAGAGGTACTCTACTACTCTACAGCTCAGAGGTACTCTACTACCTACAGCTCAGAGGTACTCTACTACTTACAGCTCAGAGGTACTCTACTACTCTACAGCTCAGAGGTACTCTACTACTCTACAGCTCAGAGGTACTCTACTACTCTACAGCTCAGAGGTACTCTACTACACTACAGCTCAGAGGTACTCTACTACACTACAGCTCAGAGGTAATTCTACTACTCTACAGCTCAGAGGTACTCTCTACTACTCTACAGCTCAGAGGTACTCTACTACTCTACAGCTCAGAGGTACTCTACTACTCTACAGCTCAGAGGTACTCTACTACTCTACAGCTCAGAGGTACTCTACAGCTCAGAGGCACTCTACTACTCTACAGCTCAGAGGTACTCTACTACTCTACAGCTCAGAGGTACTCTACTACTCTACAGCTCAGAGGTACTCTACTACTCTACAGCTCAGAGGTACTCTACTACTCTACAGCTCAGAGGTACTCTACTACTCTACAGCTCAGAGGTACTCTACTACTCTACAGCTCAGAGGTACTCTACTACTCTACAGCTCAGAGGTACTCTACTACTCTACAGCTCAGAGGTACTCTACTACTCTACAGCTCAGAGGTACTCTACTACTCTACAGCTCAGAGGTACTCTACTACTCTACAGCTCAGAGGTACTCTACTACTGTCAGCTCAGAGGTACTCTACTACTGTCAGCTCAGAGGTACTCTACTACTCTACAGCTCAGAGGTACTCTACTCTACAGCTCAGAGGTACTCTACTACTCTACAGCTCAGAGGTACTCTACTACTATCAGCTCAGAGGTACTCCTACTACTCTACAGCTCAGAGGTACTCTACTACTCTACAGCTCAGAGGTACTCTACTACTCTCAGCTCAGAGGTACTCTACTACTCTACAGCTCAGAGGTACTCTACTACTCTACAGCTCAGAGGTACTCTACTACTCTACAGCTCAGAGGTACTCTACTACTCTACAGCTCAGAGGTACTCTACTACTCTACAGCTCAGAGGTACTCTACTACCACAGCTCAGAGGTACTCTACTACTCTACAGCTCAGAGGTACCTCCTACTCTACAGCTCAGAGGTACTCTACTACTCTACAGCTCAGAGGTACTCTACTACTCACAGCTCAGAGGTACTCTACTACTCTACAGCTCAGAGGTACTCTACCTCTACAGCTCAGAGGTACTCTACTCTACAGCTCAGAGGTACTCTACTACTCTACAGCTCAGAGGTACTCTACTACTCTACAGCTCAGAGGTACTCCTACTACTCTACAGCTCAGAGGTACTCTACTACTCTACAGCTCAGAGGTACTCTACTACTCTACAGCTCAGAGGTACTCTACTACTGTACAGCTCAGAGGTACTCTACTACTCTACAGCTCAGAGGTACTCTACTACTGTCAGCTCAGAGGTACTCTACTACTGTCAGCTCAGAGGTACTCTACTACTCTACAGCTCAGAGGTACTCTACTACTCTACAGCTCAGAGGTACTCTACTACTGTCAGCTCAGAGGTACTCTACTACTGTCAGCTCAGAGGTACTCTACTACTCTACAGCTCAGAGGTACTCTACTACTGTCAGCTCAGAGGTACTCTACTACTCTACAGCTCAGAGGTACTCTACTACTGTCAGCTCAGAGGTACTCTACTACTGTCAGCTCAGAGGTACTCTACTACTCTACAGCTCAGAGGTACTCTACTACTCTACAGCTCAGAGGTACTCTACTACTCTACAGCTCAGAGGTACTCTACTACTCTACAGCTCAGAGGTACTCTACTACTCTACAGCTCAGAGGTACTCTACTACTCATCTCTACAGCTCAGAGGTACTCTACTACTCTACAGCTCAGAGGTACTCTACTACTCTACAGCTCAGAGGTACTCTACTACTCTACAGCTCAGAGGTACTCTACTCTACAGCTCAGAGGTACTCTACTACTCTCAGCTCAGAGGTACTCTACTACTCTACAGCTCAGAGGTACTCTACTACTCTACAGCTCAGAGGTACTCTACTACTCTACAGCTCAGAGGTACTCTACTACTCTACAGCTCAGAGGTACTCTACTACTCTACAGCTCAGAGGTACTCTACTACTCTACAGCTCAGAGGTACTCTACTACTCTACAGCTCAGAGGTACTCTACTTCTACAGCTCAGAGGTACTCTACTACCTACAGCTCAGAGGTACTCTACTACTCTACAGCTCAGAGGTACTCTACTACTCTCAGCTCAGAGGTACTCTACTCCTACAGCTCAGAGGTACTCTACTACTCTACAGCTCAGAGGTACTCTACTACTCTACAGCTCAGAGGTACTCTACTACTCTACAGCTCAGAGGTACTCTACTACTCTACAGCTCAGAGGTACTCTACTACTCTACAGCTCAGAGGTACTCTACTACTACTGCCAGCTCAGAGGTACTATCTACTACTTCTACAGCTCAGAGGTACTCTACTACTCTACAGCTCAGAGGTACTCTACTACTCTACAGCTCAGAGGTACTCTACTACTCTACAGCTCAGAGGTACTCTACTACTCTCACAGCTCAGAGGTACTCTACACTCTACAGCTCAGAGGTACTCTACTACTCTACAGCTCAGAGGTACTCTACTACTGTACAGCTCAGAGGTACTCTACTACTCTACAGCTCAGAGGAACTCTACTACTCTACAGCTCAGAGGTACTCTACTCTACAGCTCAGAGGTACTCTACTACTCTCAGCTCAGAGGTACTCTACTACTCTACAGCTCAGAGGAACTCTACTACTCTACAGCTCAGAGGTACTATACTCTACAGCTCAGAGGTACTCTACTACTCTCAGCTCAGAGGTACTCTACTACACTACAGCTCAGAGGTACTCTACTACTCTACAGCTCAGAGGTACTCTACTACTCTACAGCTTAGAGGTACTCTACTACTCTACAGCTCAGAGGTACTCTACTACTCTACAGCTCAGAGGTACTCTACTACTCTACAGCTCAGAGGTACTCTACTACTCTACAGCTCAGAGGTACTCTACTACTCTACAGCTCAGAGGTACTCTACTACTCTACAGCTCAGAGGTACTCTACTACTCTACAGCTCAGAGGTACTCTACTACTACAGCTCAGAGGTACTCTACTACTCTACAGCTCAGAGGTACTCTACTACTCTACAGCTCAGAGGTACTCTACTACTCTACAGCTCAGAGGTACTCTACTACTCTACAGCTCAGAGGTACTCTACTACTCTACAGCTCAGAGGTACTCTACTTACTCTACAGCTCAGAGGTACTCTACTACTCTACAGCTCAGAGGTACTCTACTACTCTACAGCTCAGAGGTACTCTACTACTCTACAGCTCAGAGGTACTCTACTACTCTACAGCTCAGAGGTACTCTACTACTCTACAGCTCAGAGGTACTCTACTACTCTACAGCTCAGAGGTACTCACTACTCTACAGCTCAGAGGTACTCTACTACTCTACAGCTCAGAGGTACTCTACTACTCTACAGCTCAGAGGTACTCTACTACTCTACAGCTCAGAGGTACTCTACTACTCTACAGCTCAGAGGTACTCTACTACTCTACAGCTCAGAGGTACTCTACTACCTACAGCTCAGAGGTACTCTACTACTCTACAGCTCAGAGGTACTCTACTACTCTACAGCTCAGAGGTACTCTACTACTCTACAGCTCAGAGGTACTCTCTACTCTACAGCTCAGAGGTACTCTACTACTCTACAGCTCAGAGGTACTCTACTACTACAGCTCGGAGGTACTCTACTACTCTACAGCTCAGAGGTACTCTAGCTCCACTCTACAGCTCAGAGGTACTCTACTACTCTACAGCTCAGAGGTACTCTACCACTCTACAGCTCAGAGGTACTCTACTACTCTCAGCTCAGAGGTACTCTACTACTCTACAGCTCAGAGGTACTCTACTACTCTACAGCTCAGAGGTACTCTACTACACTACAGCTCAGAGGTACTCTACTACTCTACAGCTCAGAGGTACTCTACTACTCTACAGCTCAGAGGTACTCTACTACTCTACAGCTCAGAGGTACTCTACTACTCTACAGCTCAGAGGTACTCCTACTACTACAGCTCAGAGGCTCTACTACTCTACAGCTCAGAGGTACTCTACTACTCTACAGCTCAGAGGTACTCTACTACTCACAGCCCAGAGGCACTACTACTGTCACGCCTGTAGAGGTACCACTAGCTCGTACCTACAGTCGCTCAGAGGTACTCTACTACTACAGCTCAGAGGGACTCTTACTCTACAGCTCAGAGGTACTCTACTTCTACAGCTCAGAGGTACTCTACTACTCTACAGCTCAGAGGTACTCTACTACTCTACAGCTCAGAGGTACTCTACTACTCTACAGCTCAGAGGTACTCTACTACTCTACAGCTCAGAGGTACTCTACTACTCTACAGCTCAGAGGTACTCTACTCACTAGCTCAGAGGTACTCTACTACTCTACAGCTCAGAGGTACTCTACTACTCTACAGCTCAGAGGTACTCTACTACCTAGCTGCCAGAGGTACTCTACTACTCTACAGCTCAGAGGTACTTCTACTACTCTACAGCTCAGAGGTACTCTACTCTACAGCTCAGAGGTACTCTACTACTCTACAGCTCAGAGGTACTCTACTACTCTACAGCTCAGAGGTACTCTACTACTCTACAGCTCAGAGGTACTCTACTACTCTACAGCTCAGAGGTACTCTACTACTCTACAGCTCAGAGGTACTCTACACTCTACAGCTCAGAGGTACTCTACTACTCTACAGCTCAGAGGTACTCTACTACTCACAGCTCAGAGGTACTCTACTACTCTACAGCTCAGAGGTACTCTACTACTCTACAGCTCAGAGGTACTCTATACTCTACAGCTCAGAGGTACTCTACTACTCTACAGCTCAGAGGTACTCTACTACTCTACAGCTCAGAGGTACTCTACTACTCTACAGCTCAGAGGTACTCTACTACTCTACAGCTCAGAGGTACTCTACTCCTACAGCTCAGAGGTACTCTACTACAGCTCAGAGGGTACTCTACTACTCTACAGCTCAGAGGTACTCTACTACTCTACAGCTCAGAGGTACTCTACTACTCACAGCTCAGAGGCACTCTACTACTCTACAGCTCAGAGGTACTCTACTACTCTACAGCTCAGAGGTACTCTACTACTCTACAGCTCAGAGGTACTTACTCACATCTACAGCTCAGAGGTACTCTACTACTCACAGCTCAGAGGTACTCTACTACTCTACAGCTCAGAGGTACTCTACTACTCTACAGCTCAGAGGTACTCTACTACTCTACAGCTCAGAGGTACTCTACTACTCTACATCAGAGACTCTACTACTCTACAGCTCAGAGGTACTCTCTACTACTCTCAGCTCAGAGGTACTCTACTACTCTACAGCTCAGAGGTACTCTACTACTCTACAGCTCAGAGGTACTCTACTACTCTACAGCTCAGAGGTACTCTACTACTCTACAGCTCAGAGGTACTCTACTACTCTACAGCTCAGAGGTACTCTTACTACTCTACAGCTCAGAGGTACTCTACTACTCTACAGCTCAGAGGTACTCTACTACTCTACAGCTCAGAGGTACTCTACTACTCTACAGCTCAGAGGTACTCTACCAGCTCAGAGGTACTCTTACTCTACAGCCAGAGGTACTCTACTCAGCTCAGAGGTACTCTACTACTCTACAGCTCAGAGGTACTCTACTACTCTACAGCTTAGAGGTACTCTACTACTCTACAGCTCAGAGGTACTCTCTACTACAGCTCAGAGGTACTCTACGCAACAGCTCAGCGGTACTCTACTACTCTACAGCTCAGAGGTACTCTACTACTCTACAGCTCAGAGGTACTCTACTACTCTACAGCTCAGAGGTACTCTACTACTCTACAGCTCAGAGGTACTCTACTACTCTACAGCTCAGAGGTACTCTACTACTCTACAGCTCAGAGGTACTCTACTACTCAGCTCAGAGGTACTCTACCTCAGCTCAGAGGTACTCTCTACTCTATCAGCTCAGAGGTACTCTACTACTCTACAGCTCAGAGGTACTCTACACTACAGCTCAGAGGTACTCTACTACTCTACAGCTCAGAGGTACTCTACTACTCTACAGCTCAGAGGTACTCTACTTACTCTACAGCTCAGAGGTACTCTACTACTCTACAGCTCAGAGGTACTCTACTACTCTACAGCTCAGAGGTACTCTACATCTACAGCTCAGAGGTACTCTACTACTCTACAGCTCAGAGGTACTCTACTACTCTACAGCTCAGAGGTACTCTACTACTCTACAGCTCAGAGGTACTCTACTACTCTACAGCTCAGAGGTACTCCTACTGCTACAGCTCAGAGGTACTCTCCCACACTACAGCTCAGAGGTACTCTACTACTCTACAGCTCAGAGGGACTCTACTACTCTACAGCTCAGAGGTACTCTACTACTGTACAGCTCAGAGGTACTCTACTACCTCTACAGCTCAGAGGTACTCTACACTACAGCTCAGAGGTACTCACTACTCTACAGCTCAGAGGTACTCTACTACTCCACAGCTCAGAGGTACTCTACTACTCTACAGCTCAGAGGTACTCTACTACTCTCAGCTCAGAGGTACTTACTACTCTACAGCTCAGAGGTACTCTACTACTCTACAGCTCAGAGGTACTCCTACTCTACAGCTCAGATACTCTACAGCTCAGAGGTACTCTACTACTCTACAGCTCAGAGGTACTCTACTACTCTACAGCTCAGAGGTACTCTACTACTCTACAGCTCAGAGGTACTCTACTACTCTACAGCTCAGAGGTACTTACTACTCTACAGCTCAGAGGTACTCTACTACTCTACAGCTCAGAGGTACTCTACTACTCTACAGCTCAGAGGACTCTACTACTAGCTCAGAGGTACTCTACTACTCTACAGCTCAGAGGTACTCTACTACTCTACAGCTCAGAGGTACTCACTACTACAGCTGTGAGGTACTCTACTACTCTACAGCTCAGAGGTACTCTACTACTCTACAGCCCAGAGGTACTCTACACTACAGCTCAGAGGTACTCTACTACTCTACAGCTCAGAGGTACTCTACTACTCTACAGCTCAGAGGTACTCTACTACTCTACAGCTCAGAGGTACTCTACTACTCTACAGCTCAGAGGTACTCTACTACTCTACAGCTCAGAGGTACTCTACTACTCTACAGCTCAGAGGTACTCTCACTACACTCAGAGCTGCTCAGAGGTACTCTACTACTCTACAGCTCAGAGGTACTCTACTACCTACAGCTCAGAGGTACTCTACTACTCTACAGCTCAGAGGTACTCTACTACTCTACAGCTCAGAGGTACTCTACTACTCTACAGCTCAGAGGTACTCTACTACTCTACAGCTCAGAGGTACTCTACTACTCCTACAGCTCAGAGGTACTCTACTACTCTACAGCTCAGAGGTACTCTACTACTCTACAGCTCAGAGGTACTCTACTACTCACAGCTCAGAGGTACTCTACTACTCCTACAGCTCAGAGGTACTCTACTACTCTACAGCTCAGAGGTACTCTACTACTCTACAGCTCAGAGGTACTCTACTACTTCAGCTCAGAGGTACTCTACTACTCTACAGCTCAGAGGCTTCTACTACAGCTCAGAGGTACTCTACTCTACAGCTCAGAGGTACTCTACTACTCTACAGCTCAGAGGTACTCTACTCTACAGCTCAGAGGAACTCTACTACTCTCAGCTCAGAGGTACTCTACTCTACAGCTCAGAGGAACTCTACTACTCTCAGCTCAGAGGTACTCTACTACTCTACAGCTCAGAGGTACTCTACAACTCTACAGCTCAGAGGTACTCTACTCTACAGCTCAGAGGAACTCTACTACTCTCAGCTCAGAGGTACTCTACTACTCTACAGCTCAGAGGTACTCTACTACAGCTCAGAGGTACTCTACTACTTCAGCTCAGAGGTACTCTACTACTCTACAGCTCAGAGGTACTCTACTACTCTACAGCTCAGAGGCACTCTACTACTCTACAGCTCAGAGGTACTCTACTACTCTACAGCTCAGAGGTACTCTACTACTCTACAGCTCAGAGGCTTACTTACTCTACAGCCAGGGTACTACCTCTACAGCTCAGAGGTACTCTACTACTCTACAGCTCAGAGGTACTCTACTACTCTACAGCTCAGAGGTACTCTACTACTCTACAGCTCAGAGGTACTCTACTACTCTACAGCTCAGAGGTACTCTACTACTCTACAGCTCAGAGGTACTTCTACTACTCTACAGCTCAGAGGTACTCTACTACTGTCAGCTCAGAGGTACTCTACTACTCTACAGCTCAGAGGTACTCTACTCTACAGCTCAGAGGTACTCTACTACTCTACAGCTCAGAGGTACTCTACTCTACAGCTCAGAGGTACTCTACTACTCTACAGCTCAGAGGTACTCTACTACACTACAGCTCAGAGGTACTCTACTACTCTACAGCTCAGAGGTACTCTACTACTCTACAGCTCAGAGGTACTCTACTACTCTACAGCTCAGAGGTACTCTACTACTCTACAGCTCAGAGGTACTCTACTACTCTACAGCTCAGAGGTACTCTACTACTCTACAGCTCAGAGGTACTCTACTACTCTACAGCTCAGAGGTACTCTACTACTCTACAGCTCAGAGGTACTCTACTACTCTACAGCCCAGAGGTACTCTACTACTACAGCTCAGAGGTACTCTACTACTCTCAGCTCAGAGGTACTCTACTACTACTACAGCTCAGAGGTACTCTACTACTCTACAGCTCAGAGGTACTCTACTACTCTACAGCTCAGAGGTACTCTACTACTACAGCTCAGAGGTACTCTACTACTCTACAGCTCAGAGGTACTCACTACTCTACAGCTCAGAGGTACTCTACTACTCTCAGCTCAGAGGTACTCTACTACTCCACAGCTCAGAGGTACTCTACTACTCTACAGCTCAGAGGTACTCTACTACTCTACAGCTCAGAGGTACTCTACTACTGTCAGCTCAGGTACTCCTACTACTCTACAGCCCAGAGGTACTCTACTACTCTACAGCTCAGAGGTACTCTACTACTGTCAGCTCAGAGGTACTCTACTACACTACAGCTCAGAGGTACTCTACTACTCTACAGCTCAGAGGTACTCTACTACTCTCACAGCTCAGAGGTACTCTACTACTCTACAGCTCAGAGGTACTCTACTACTACAGCTCAGAGGTACTCTACTACTCTACAGCTCAGAGGCACTCCCTACTCACAGCTCAGAGGTACTCTACTACTCTACAGCTCAGAGTACTCTACTACGACAGCTCAGAGGTACTCTACTACTCTACAGCTCAGAGGTACTCTACTACTCTACAGCTCAGAGGTACTCTACTACTCTACAGCTCAGAGGTACTCTACTACTCTACAGCTCAGAGGTACTCTACTACTCTACAGCTCAGAGGTACTCTACTACTCTACAGCTCAGAGGTACTCACTACTGCTCAGCTCAGAGGTACTCTACTACTCTACAGCTCAGAGGTACTCTACTACTCTACAGCTCAGAGGTACTCTACTACTCTACAGCTCAGAGGTACTCTCTACTACTCTACAGCTCAGAGGTACTCTACTACTCTACAGCTCAGAGGTACTCTACTACTCTACAGCTCAGAGGTACTCTACTACTCTACAGCTCAGAGGGCTCACTCTCTACTTAGCTCAGAGGTACTCTACTCACTGTCAGCTCAAGTACTCTACTACTCTACAGCTCAGAGGTACTCTACTCCACTATCAGCTCAGAGGTACTCTACTACTCTCAGCTCAGGGTACTTCACAGCTCAGAGGTACTCTACTACTGTCAGCTCAGAGGTACTCTACTACTCTACAGCTCAGAGGACTCCACTAATTGTCTACAGCAGCTCAGAGGTTCTCTACTCTGTCAGCTCAGAGGTACTCTACTACTCTACAGCTCAGAGGTACTCTACTACTCTACAGCTCAGAGGTACTCTACTACTCTACAGCTCAGAGGTACTCTACTACTCTACAGCTCAGAGGTACTCTACTACTCTACAGCTCAGAGGAACTCTACTACTCTACAGCTCAGAGGTACTCTACTACTCTACAGCTCAGAGGTACTCTACTACTCTCAGTACTGCTCAAGGTACTACTCTACAGCTCAGAGGTACTCTACTACTCTACAGCTCAGAGGTACTCTACTCTACAGCTCAGAGGTACTCTACTACTCTACAGCTCAGAGGTACTCTACTCCACAGCTCAGAGGTACTCTACTACTCTACAGCTCAGAGGTACTCTACTACTCTACAGCTCAGAGGTACTCTACTACTCTACAGCTCAGAGGTACTCTACTACTCTACAGCTCAGAGGTACTCTACTACTCTACAGCTCAGAGGTACTCTACTACTCTACAGCTCAGAGGTACTCTACTACTCTCAGCTCAGAGGCTACTCTACATCTCAGCTCAGAGGTACTCTACTACTCTACAGCTCAGAGGTACTCTACTACTCACAGCTCAGAGGTACTCTACAGCTCTACAGCTCAGAGGTACTCTACTACTCTACAGCTCAGAGGTACTCTACTACTCTACAGCTCAGAGGTACTCTACTACTCTACAGCTCAGAGGTACTCTACTACTCACAGCTCAGAGGTACTCTACTACTACAGCTCAGAGGTATTTTACTACTCTACAGCTCAGAGGTACTCTACACTACAGCTCAGAGGTACTCTACTCTACAGCTCAGAGGTACTCTACAACTCTACAGCTCAGAGGTACTCTACTACACTACAGCTCAGAGGTACTCTACTACTCTACAGCTCAGAGGTACTCTACTACTGTCAGCTCAGAGGTACTCTACTACTGTCAGCTCAGAGGTACTCTACTACTGTCAGCTCAGAGGTACTCTACTACTCTACAGCTCAGAGGTACTCTACTACTGTCAGCTCAGAGGTACTCTACTACTCTACAGCTCTAGAGGTACTCTCTACTCTACAGCCTGAGAGGTACTCTACTACTCTACAGCTCAGAGGTACTCTACTGTCAGCTCAGAGGTACTCTACTACTGTCAGCTCAGAGGTACTCTACTACTGTCAGCTCAGAGGTACTCTACTACTCTACAGCTCAGAGGTACTCTACTACTCTACAGCTCAGAGGTACTCTACTACTCTACAGCTCAGAGGTACTACTACTTACTGTCAGCTCAGAGGTACTCTACTACTCTACAGCTCAGAGGTACTCTACTACTCTACAGCTCAGAGGTACTCTACTACTCTACAGCTCAGAGGTACTCTACTACTCTACAGCTCAGAGGTACTCTACTACTCTACAGCTCAGAGGTACTCTACTACTCTACAGCTCAGAGGTACTCTCTACCTACAGCTCAGAGGTACTTCACTCTCTACAGCTCAGAGGTACTCTACTACTCTACAGCTCAGAGGTACTCTACTACTCTACAGCTCAGAGGATACTACTCACAGCTCAGAGGTACTCTCCTAGCTCAGAGGTACTCTACAGCTCAGAGGTACTCTACTACACCAGCTCAGAGGTACTCTACTACTCTACAGCTCAGAGGTACTCTACTACTCTACAGCTCAGAGGTACTCTACTACTGTCAGCTCAGAGGTACTCTACTACTCTACAGCTCAGAGGTACTCTACTACTCTCAGCTCAGAGGTACTCTACTACTCTACAGCTCAGAGGTACTCTACTACTCTACAGCTCAGAGGTACTCTACTACTCTACAGCTCAGAGGTACTCTACTACTGTCAGCTCAGAGGTACTCTACTACTGTCAGCTCAGAGGTACTCTACTACTCTACAGCTCAGAGGTACTCTACTACTGTCAGCTCAGAGGTACTCTACTACTGTCAGCTCAGAGGTACTCTACTACTCTACAGCTCAGAGGTACTCTACTACTGTCAGCTCAGAGGTACTACTACTCACCAGGTACTCTCAGCTCAGAGGTACTCTACTACTCTACAGCTCAGAGGTACTCTACTACTCTACAGCTCAGAGGTACTCTACTACTCGTACAGCTCAGAGGTACTCTACTACTCTCAGCTCAGAGGTACTCTACTACTCTACAGCTCAGAGGTATCCTACTACCTCAGCTCAGAGGTACTCTACTACTCTACAGCTCAGAGGTACTCTACTACTCTACAGCCTGAGGTACTCTACTACTCTCACAGCTCAGAGGTACTCTACTACTCTACAGCTCAGAGGTACTCTACTACTCTACAGCTCAGAGGTACCCTCCTACTCTACAGCTCAGAGGTACTCTACTGCTCTACAGCTCAGAGGTACTCTACTACTCTACAGCTCAGAGGTAATCTACTCTAGCTCAGAGGTACTCTACTACTCTACAGCCCAGAGGTACTCTACTACTCTACAGCTCAGAGGTACTCTACACTCTGCAGCTCAGAGGTACTACCCTACAGCTGGGCTCTTACTCTACAGCTCAGAGGTACTCTACTACACTACAGCTCAGAGGTACTCTACTACCTACAGCTCAGAGGTACTCTACTACTCTACAGCTCAGAGGTACTCTACTACTCTACAGCTCAGAGGTACTCTACTACACTACAGCTCAGAGGTACTCTACTACTCTACAGCTCAGAGGTACTTCTCAGGTATTTACTACTCTACAGCTCAGAGGTACTCTACTACTCTACAGCTCAGAGGTACTCTCACTACTCTACAGCTCAGAGGTACTCTACTACTCTACAGCTCAGAGGTACTCTACTACTCTCACAGCTCAGAGGTACTCTACTACTCTACAGCTCAGAGGTACTCTACTACTCTACAGCTCAGAGGTACTCTACTACTCTACAGCTCAGAGGGTACTCTACTACACTCACAGCTCAGAGGTACTCTACTACTCTACAGCTCAGAGGGGCTACCACTGCAAGCTTACTACAGCCCAGAGGTACTCTACTACTCTACAGCTCAGAGGTACTCTACTACTCTACAGCTCAGAGGTACTCTACTACTCTACAGCTCAGAGGTACTTACTACTCTACAGCTCAGAGGTACTCTACTACTCTACAGCTCAGAGGTACTCTACTACTTACTCTACAGCTCAGAGGTACTCTACTACTCTACAGGCTCAGAGGTACTCTACTACTCTACAGCTCAGAGGTACTCTACTACTCTACAGCTCAGAGTTACTCTACTACTCTACAGCTCAGAGGTACTCTACTACTCTACAGCTCAGAGGACTCACTTCACAGCTCAGAGGTACTCTACTACTCTACAGCTCAGAGGTACTCTACTACTCTACAGCTCAGAGGTACTCTACTACTCTACAGCTCAGAGGTACTTACTACTTCCTACAGCTGTGAGGTACTCTACTACTCTACAGCTCAGAGGTACTCTACTACTCTACAGCTCAGAGGCAATTCTACTACTCTACAGCTCAGAGGTACTCTACTACTCTACAGCTCAGAGGTACTCTACTACTACAGCTCAGAGGTACTCTACAGCTCAGAGGCACTCCACTACTCTACAGCTCAGAGGTACTCTACTACTCAGCTCAGAGGTACTCTACTACTCTACAGCTCAGAGGTACTCTACTACTCTACAGCTCAGAGGTACTCTACTACTCTACAGCTCAGAGGTACCCCTACAGCTCAGAGGTACTACTACTCTACAGCTCAGAGGTACTCTACTACTCTACAGCTCAGAGGCACTGTACTACTACAGCTCAGAGGGTACTCTACTACTCGACAGCTCAGAGGTACTCTACTACTCTACAGCTCAGAGGTACTTCTACTACTCTACAGCTCAGAGGTACTACTACTCTACAGCGCTCAGAGGTACTCTACTACTCTCACAGCTCAGAGGTACTCTACTACTCTACAGCTCAGAGGTACTCTACTACTCGCACAGCTCAGAGGTACTCTACTACTTACAGCTCAGAGGTACTCTCTACTCTACAGCTCAGAGGTACTCTACTACTCTACAGCTCAGAGGTACTCTACTACTCTACAGCTCAGAGGTACTCTACTACTCTACAGCTCAGAGGTACTCTACTACTCTACAGCTCAGAGGTACTCTACTACTCTACAGCTCAGAGGTACTCTACTACTCTAGCAGCTCAGAGGTACTCTACTACCTCTTACAGCTCAGAGGTACTCCTACTCTACACCAGCTCAGAGGCCTACTACTTACTCAGCTCAGAGTACTCACTACTTCTACAGCTCAGAGGTAGACTCTACTACTCTACAGCTCAGAGGCACTCTCTACTACCCTACAGCTCAGAGGTACTCTACTACTCTACAGCTCAGAGGTACTCTACTACTCTACAGCTCAGAGGCACTCTACTACTGCCAGCTCAGAGGTACTCTACTACTCTACAGCTCAGAGGTACTCTACTACTCTACAGCTCAGAGGTACTCTACTACTCTACAGCTCAGAGGTACTCTACTACCTACAGCTCAGAGGTACTCTACTACTCCCAGCTCAGAGGTACTCTCACTACTCTACAGCTCAGAGGTACTCTACTACTCTACAGCTCAGAGGTAATCACTGTCAGCTCAGAGGTACTCTACTACTCTACAGCTCAGAGGTACTCTACTACCTACAGCTCAGAGGTACTCTACTACTCTACAGCTCAGAGGTACTCTACTACTCTACAGCTCAGAGGTACTCTACTACTCTCACAGCTCAGAGGTACTCTACTACTCTACAGCTCAGAGGTACTCTACTACTCTACAGCTCAGAGGTACTCTACTACAGCTCAGAGTCACTTACAGCTCAGAGGTACTCTATACAGCTCAGAGGGTACTCCACTACTCTACAGCTCAGAGGTACTCTCTACTACTCTACAGCTCAGAGGTACTCTACTACTCTACAGCTCAGAGGTACTCTACTACTCTACAGCTCAGAGGTACTTCACTACTCTACAGCTCAGAGGTACTCTACTACTCTACAGCTCAGAGGTACTCTACTACTCTACAGCTCAGAGGTACTCTACTACTCAGCTCAGAGGTACTCTACTACTCTACAGCTCAGAGGTACTCTACTACTCTACAGCTCAGAGGTACTCTACTACTACAGCTCAGAGGTACTCTACTACTCTTTACAGCTCAGAGTACTCTACTACTCTACAGCTCAGAGGTACTCTACTACTCCAGCTCAGAGGTACTCTACTACTCTACAGCTCAGGGTACTCTACTACTCTACAGCTCAGAGGTACTCTACTACTCTACAGCTCAGAGGTACTCTACAGCTCAGAGGTACTCTCCACAGCTCAGAGGTACTCTACTACTCTACAGCTCAGAGGTACTCTACTACTCTACAGCTCAGAGGTACTCTACTACTCTACAGCTCAGAGGTACTCTACTACTCGACAGCTCAGAGGTACTCTACTACAACTAGCTCAGAGTACTCTCACTACTCTACAGCTCAGAGGTACTCTACTACTCTACAGCTCAGAGGTACTCTACTACTCTACAGCTCAGAGGTACTCTACTCTCTACAGCTCAGAGGTACTCTACTACTCTACAGCTCAGAGGTACTCTACACTCTCAGCTCCAGAGGTACTCTACTCTACAGCTCAGGGAGGTACTCTACTACTTCAGCTCAGAGGTACTGCTACTACTCTACAGCTCAGAGGTACTCTACTACTCACAGCTCAGAGGTACTCTACTACTCTACAGCTCAGAGGTACTCTGCTACTGTCAGCTCAGAGGTACTCTACTACTCTACAGCTCAGAGGTACTCTCACTACTCTACAGCTCAGAGGTACTCTACCTCTACAGCTCAGAGGACCTCTACTACTCTACAGCTCAGAGGTACTCTACTACTCTACAGCTCAGAGGTACTCTACTACTCTACAGCTCAGAGGTACTCTACTACTCTACAGCTCAGAGGTACTCTATACTCTACAGCTCAGAGGTACTCTACTACTCTACAGCTCAGAGGTACTCTACTACTACAGCTCAGAGGTACTCTACTACTCTCTACAGCTCAGAGGTCTCTACTACTCTACAGCTCAGAGGTACTCTACTCTCTACAGCTCAGAGGTACTCAGCTCAGGTATCTACTACTCTACAGCTCAGAGGTACTCTACTACTCTACAGCTCAGAGGTACTCTACTACACTACAGCTCAGAGGTACTCTACTACTCTACAGCTCAGAGGTACATTTTAAGCTCAGCGTACTCTGTCAGCTCTAGAGTACTTACTACTTTACAGCTCAGAGGTACTCTACTACTCTACAGCTCAGAGGTACTCTACTACTCTACAGCTCAGAGGCTACTCTACTCACTGTCAGCTCAGAGGTACTCTTACTACTACAGCTCAGAGGTACTCTCTACAGCTCAGAAGGTACTCTACTACTCTGCAGCTCAGAGGTACTCTACTACTACAGCTCAGAGGTACTTCTACTACTCTACAGCTCAGAGGTACTCTACTACTCTACAGCTCAGAGGTACTCTACTACTCTAAGCTAAGTACTTACTTACAGCTCAGAGGTACTCTACTACTACCTACAGCTCAGAGTTACTCTACTACTCTACAGCTCAGAGGTATCTACTACCTACAGCTCAGAGGTACTTTACTACTCTACAGCTCAGAGGTACTCTACTCACAGCAGCTCAGAGGTACTCTACTACTCTACAGCTCAGAGGTACTCTACTACTCTACAGCTCAGAGGTACTCTACTACTCTACAGCTCAGAGGTACTCTACTACTCTACAGCTCAGAGGTACTCTACTACTCTACAGCTCAGAGGTACTCTACTCTCAGCTCAGAGGCACCTACTACTCAGCTCAGAGGTACTCTACTCACTCTACAGCTCAGGAGGGTACTCTACTACTCACAGCCCAGAGGTACTCTACTACTGCTCAGCTCAGAGGGTACTCCACTTCTACAGCTCAGAGGTACTCTACTACTCTACAGCTCAGAGGTACTCTACTACTCTACAGCTCAGAGGTACTACTCTACAGCTCAGAGGCAATTCTCTACAGCTCAGAGGTACTCTACTACTCTACAGCTCAGAGGTACTCTACTACTCTACAGCTCAGAGGTACTCTACTACTCTACAGCTCAGAGGTACTCTACTACTCTACAGCTCAGAGGTACTCTTACTCTTACAGCCCAGAGGTACTCTACTACTCTACAGCTCAGAGGTACTCTACTACTGCTACAGCTCAGAGGTACTCTACTACTCTCAGCTCAGAGGTACTCTACTACTCTACAGCTCAGAGGTACTCCTACTGCTCTAGCTCAGAGGTACTCTACTACTCTACAGCTCAGAGGTACTCTACTACTCTACAGCTCAGAGGTACTCTACTAGCCTCAGCTCAGGTACTCTACTACTCTACAGCTCAGAGGTCCTCTACTACTCTACAGCTCAGAGGTACTCTACTCCACTACAGCTCAGAGGTACTCTACTACTCTACAGCTCAGAGGTCCTACTCTACAGCTCAGAGGTACTCTACTACTGCTCACAGCTCAGAGTTACTCTACTACTCTACAGCTCAGAGGTACTACTTGCTATGCTCAGAGGTACTCTACTACTCTACAGCTCAGATGATTCTCTACTACTGCAGCTCAGAGGTACTCTACTACTCTACAGCTCAGAGGTACTCTACTACTTCACAGCTCAGAGGTACTCTACTACTCTACAGCTCAGAGTACTTCTCACTCTACAGCTCAGAGGTACTCTACTACTCCTACAGCTCAGAGGTACTCTACTACTCTACAGCTCAGAGGTACTCTACTACATCTGACAGCTCAGAGGTACTCTACTACTCTACAGCTCAGAGAATTTCACTACCTTATAGCTAGTATACTCTATCACTCTACAGCTCAGAGGTACTCTACTACTCTACAGCTCAGAGGTACTCTACTACTCTCAGCTCAGAGGTCCTACTCTACAGCTCAGAGGTACTCTACTACTGTCAGCTCAGAGGTACTCTCTACTCTACAGCTCAGAGGTACTCTACTACTCTACAGCTCAGAGGTACTCCTCTCAGCTCAGAGGTACTCTACTACTCTACAGCTCAGAGGCACTCTACTACTCTACAGCTCAGAGGTACTCTACTACTCTACAGCTCAGAGGCACTTTCACATACTGCTACGCTCAGAGGTACTCTACTACTCTACAGCTCAGAGGTACTCTACTATCTCTACAGCTCAGAGGCACTACTACTGCCCTACAGCTCAGAGGTACTCTACTACTCTACAGCTCAGAGGTACTCTACTACTCTACAGCTCAGAGGTACTCTACTACCTACAGCTCAGAGGTACTCTACTACTCTAAGCTCAGAGGTACTCTACTACTCTACAGCTCAGAGGTACCTACTACTCTACAGCTCAGGAGTCTACTACTCAGCTCAAGGTACTACTACTCCAGCTCAGAGGTACTCTACTACTCTACAGCTCAGAGGTACTCTACCTACAGCTCAGAGGTACCTCTACAGCTCAGAGGTAATTTCACTCAGTGCTCTACAGCTCAGAGGTACTCTACTACTCTACAGCTCAGAGGTACTCTACTACTCTACAGCTCAGAGGTACTCTACTACTCTACAGCTCAGAGAGTACTCTACTACTCCACAGCTCAGAGGTACTTCTACTCTGCAGCTCAGAGGGTACTCTACTACTCTACAGCTCAGAGGACTCACTACCTCTACAGCTCAGAGGTACTCTACACTCTACAGCTCAGAGGTTCCTACTCTCAGCTCAGAGGTACTCTACTACTCTACAGCTCAGAGGTACTCTACTACTCTACAGCTCAGAGGTACCTACTACTCTACAGCTCAGAGGTACTCTACTACTCTACAGCTCAGAGGTACTCTACTACTCTACAGCTCAGAGGTACTCACACTCTACAGCTCAGAGGCACTCTACTACCTACAGCTCAGAGGTACTCTACTACTCTACAGCTCAGAGGTACTCTACTACTCTACAGCCCAGAGGTACTCTACTACTCTACAGCTCAGAGGTACTCTACTACTCAGCTCAGAGGTACTCTACTACTCTACAGCTCAGAGGTACTCTACTCATACTCTACAGCTCAGAGGTACTCTACTACTCTACAGCTCAGAGGTATCTCTAGCTCAGAGGTACTCTACTACTTACAGCTCAGAGGTACTCTACTACTCTCAGAGCTCAGAGGTACTCTACTACTCAGCTCAGAGGTACTCTACTACTCCCAGACTCAGAGGTACTCTACTACTCTACAGCTCAGAGGTACTCTAGCTACTCTACAGCTCAGAGGTACTCTACTACTGCTGCAGCTCAGAGGTACTCTACAACTCTACAGCTCAGAGGTACTACTCACAGCCGAGGTACTCTACTACTCTACAGCTCAGAGGTACTCTACTCTACAGCTCAGAGGTACTCTACTACTCTACAGCTCAGAGGTACTCTACTACTCTACAGCTCAGAGGTACTCTACTACTCTACAGAGAGGTACTCTTACTACTACGAGCTCAGAGAGGTACTCTACTACTCTACAGCTCAGAGGTAATCTACACTAGAGCCTCAGAGGTACTCTACTACTCTACAGCTCAGAGAATTGCACTACCTCACAGCTCAGAGGTGCACTCTACTACTCTACAGCTCAGAGGTACTCTCCCACTCTAGAGTCTCAGAGGAACTCTACTACCAACACAGCTCAGAGGTACTCTACTACTCTACAGCTCAGGTGTAATTTTCCTCTACAGCTCAGAGGTACTCTACTACACGCTCAGGGAATCTCTACTACCTACAGCTCAGAGGTACTCTACTACTCTACAGCTCAGAGAGTACTCTACTACTCTACAGCTCAGAGGTACTCCACTCTGCAGCTCAGAGGTACTCTACTACTCTCTACAGCTCAGAGGTACTCTTACTCTACAGCTCAGATGCACTCTACTACTCTACAGCTCAGAAGGTACTCTACGCTTCTACAGCTTAGAGGTACTCTACTACTTCTACAGCTCAGAGAATTACTCTACTACCTAGAGCTCAGAGGTACTCTACTCACTCTACAGCTCAGAGACTCTACTACTCTACAGCTCAGGGTACTCTTCTACTCTACCAGCTCAGGTACTCTGCTACCCCACAGCAGAGGTACTTCATTTCTACACCTCAGAGGTACTCTACTACACTACAGCTCAGAGGTACTCTACACCTTACAGCTCAGAGGTACTCTACACTCAAGCTCAGAGGGTACTCTACTACTCTACAGCTCAGGGTACTCTACACTGTCACAGCTCAGGTACTCTCAGCAGCTCAGAGGTACTCTAAACCTCAGCTACTCTCAGGCTCAGAGGTACTCTTTTCTCTCAGCTCAGCGGTACTCTACCCCTCAGCCAGAGGCACTCACCACTCTACAGCTCAGAGAGTACTCTACTACTCTACAGCTCAGAACTCCTACTCTACAGCTCAGAGGTACTCTACCTCAGCAGTGCCTCTACAGCTCAGAGGATACTCTACGCTCTCTGCTCAGAGGTGTACTTCTCAGCTCAGAGCTCCTACTCTACAGCTCAGAGGTACTCTACTACTTCTACAGCTCAGAGGTACTCTACCTCTACAGCTCAGAGGTACTCTACTCTCTACAGCTAGAGGTACACTCTACAGCTCAGGGTACTCACTACTCTACAGCTCAGAGGTACTCTACTACTCTACAGTTCAGGAGGTACTCTACTACCTACAGCTCAGAGGTACTCTACTACTCTACAGCTCAGGGTCTCTCTGATCACTCTACAGCCTCCAGGGGTACTCTACTACTCTACAGCTCAGAGGGTACTCATGCAGCTCAGAGGTACCTCTACTACTCTACAGCTCAGAGGTACTCTACTAGTCTACAGCTCAGAGTCTCTACAGCTCAGAGGTACTCTACTACTCTACAGCTCAGTACTCTACTACTCTACAGCTCAGAGGTACTCTACTACTGACAGCCCAGAGGTACTCTACTACTGGTACAGCCCAGAGAGTACTCTACTACTCTACAGCTCTGGAGGTACTTGCACTATCTGTCAGACTCAGATGTAATCTTACTACTGTCAGTCTGAGAGGGCACTCTACTACCCCGGCTCCGAGGTATTGCTAGTTAGCTGAGGTACTTTACTACTGGATCAGCTGAGAGAGGTACTCGTGCTACTCTACAGCTCAGAGAGGTACTTACTACTTACAGAGGTAGCTCACAGCCAGTAGGTACTCTACTACTCACAGCTCAGAGGTACTCTACTACTGCCAGCCCAGAGGTTGACTCTACTACTTCACAGCTCAGAGGTACTACTACTCAGCTCAGAGGTACTCTACTACTCAGCCCTTCGGCACTTACTACCTGCAGCCCAGAGGGGTAACCACTCTACAGCTCAGAGGTACTCTGGCCACTCTACAGCCCAGAGGCAGTACTCTCCTACTACCTCTACAGCTCAGCAGGCACTCTAATCCTCTCTACAGCTCAGAGGAACTCTACTACTTCTAAGCAGCCTTAGAGGTAATTTCACTTCAAGCCCAGAGGCACTCTCCTACTACCTCAGCTCAGAGGTATCTACTACCTACAGCCCACAGAGGCACTCTCACTAGCCAGAGGCATCCCACAGCTCGGAGGTACTCTTACTACTCTACAGCTCAGAGGCACTACCTCCCAGCCTATACACCAGGGACACACTTCAGCTCAGAGGTACCTACTACTCTAACAGCCCAGAGGTAATTTTACTACTTCTACAGCCTGGGGAGGCAAATTCACCATCTCCAACAGCTCAGAGGACTCACTACTCTACAGCTCAGGGGTACCTCCACCCGAGGTACTTACTACTCTACAGCTCAGAGGTATCTACACTAAGAATCACTACGGCAATACTAAGCCCAGAGGTACTCGACTACCCAGCAGGGCCAACAGCTGAATACTACTCTACAAAGCCCAGAGGTGCACTTGACTGCCTCTCTAACAGCTCAGAGAGGTACTCTACATACACAGCTCAGAGGCACCTACTACACTACAGCTCAGCCGGAACCACAGCCTACCACCACAGAGAAACTCACACCCCCTCACCCGCTACAGACTACTACTTCACCACAGCCCAGAGGTACCTCTAATACCCACATGCCCAGAGGTACTCCTATTACTCACAGCTCAGAGGTACTGGCCACTCACCACAGCTCAGAGGTACCTCACTAAGCCCCTACAGCTTAGAGGTACACACTACTCTACAGCCTCGGAGGTACTTCTACTACTTCACGAGCTCAGAGGTACAACTACTCTACAGCTCTATGATGTACTACTACTCTACGGCTAGAGGTACCATTCCTCTACAGCTCGGAGGTACTCTCCACTCTACAAAGCTCAGAGGCCCTGCACACTTAGCACTCAGAGGCACTCTACTGACTACTGCAGCTCAGGAGGTACTTCTACTACTGGTCGGGGCCCACAGGTACTCTACTACTCTACAGCTCAGAGGCACCCTACTACTCTACAGCTCAGAGGTACTCCACTACTCTAGCCGCTCAAGAGGTATCTCCCCAGCCACACTACAGCCCAGAGGTACTTTACTCCTACAAGCCCAGAGGTACATCTCAACACAGACTCAGGAGGTACTCTTTCACCGCACTACGAGCCTGGGAGGCACTCTACCACTACTCACAGCTCGGAGGTAACTCTACTACTACATAGCCCAGTAGGTAATCACTACTCTAGGGCTCGGGGGAGGTACTTACTACATCTACAGCTCAGAATGGGCTCTCTACTACTCTCAGCTCGGAGGTACTCTCACTCACAGCTCAGAGGCAATTACATACTCTCCAGCCCCAGAGGCACCCCTACAGAGCCCGGAGGTACTCTACTACTCTACAGCTCAGAGGCACTTCTACTACTCTACAGCCCAGAGGTACTCTACTACCTACAGCCTCAGACAAGTAATTACCTTACTACACTCACAGGCCCAGAGGCAACAATCTTACAGCTCTACAGCCCAGAGTCTCGCACTCTACGAGCTCAGAGGTACTCTACTACTCTACGCAGCTCTGGAGGTACTCTGGCCACTTTCTACAGCTCTGAGGTTCTCAATGGGCCTGGTAGGCTCAGAGGTGCAATTTTTTTACTACTCTTACAGACTCAGAGGTACCCTACCAATCTGTCTACAGACAGGTACCCTACTTCAGACCCAGAGGTACTCTCACACTCCCACAGCTCAGAGGCACTGTACTTCACACTGCTCAGCCTCCCAGAGGTACTCATACACTAGGAAGCTCAGAGGTACTCTACCACACCACAGCTCAGGAGGCAATTTACTACTCTACGAGCTGAGAGGAACTCTACCACTCTTCAGGTCAGATGGCGACTTGGCCACTGTCAGCCGGGGGGAGGTACTTACTGCACTAGAGGTACCGGCCACCTTCAGGTGATTACTACCATCAGCTCAGAGGCACTCTTACCACACTCAGGAGCTCAGAGGCAATCTCACTACTGAGAGCTCAGAGGTACTCTACTATTGCTACAGATCAGAGGTATCTAAGCCACTACAAGCTTGAGAGCACTCTACTCAGCTAGATAGTACCGGCCACTAGCCAGCCCGAGGCATTACTACCCGCTGACATCAGAGGTACTCACTACTTACAGCTCAGAGGTATCTGCTACTGACAGCCCAGAGGTACTCTACTACTACTACAGCTCAGTATGGTACTTTCTCATACAGCTCAGCGGGGTACTTCTTCACTACTCTACAGCTCAGAGGTACTCCCTACAGCTCAGGAGGTACTTACATCTCTACAGCTCAGAGAGTAGCACTTATACTATGCAGCTTCAGAGGTACTCACTACCAGCTTCTCAGAGAGTACTACAACCACAGCTTCAGAGTAATTTATTGCCAACCCATACCAGCGGTACTCTACTACTCTACAGTTGAAGAGTGTACTCCTACTACTCTACAGCTGCAGGGACCTTACTCTCTCACACCGCTAGAGTGAACTTACACTAGCTCAGAGGCAATTTCACACTACAGCTCAGAGGTACTCACTACTTCTGTTGCCCGGTACTGTACACCTACAGCTCAGCGGTACTCTACTACCTACACACGCAGAGACTACTACTCACACCGCAGAGGTACTTAATACACAGCCTCGGAGGTACTACTTAACCTGGCAGCTCAGCGGTACTCTACTACTCACAGCTCAGCGGACTCGACTAAATGGCAGCTCAGAGGCACTTACATCAGAGGTACTTCACAGCTCAGCGGTACTTCTCTTACTACTCCACAGCTCAGAGGTACTCTAGCCACTCCACGAGCCCAGCGGTATCTACTACTCTACAGTCTAGCTAGGAACTCTACTACTTCACAGCTTAGAGGTGCATTTCTCAGTACAGCTCAGGAGGTACTCTGCTATCCTCAGCCCAGAGGTACTTTTTATCACTTCTGCACAGTGCCTAGAGGAACTCTGTACTACTCTACAGCTCGGAGGCACTCTTACTACCTCTGCCAGCTCAGAGGCAATTTTACTACCCAGCTCAGAGGTACTCTCACTGAGCATCTACAGCTCAGAGCAAAGCACTTAACTACTCTTCAGCTCAGAGGTACTCTACTACTTCTATCAGCTCAGAGGTACTCTACTACTCACAGCTAGAGGGTAGCTACCACTGGCAAAGGGGTACATACCAAGGCTCTACATTAAGTGTGAGGTACTTACTACTCACAGCCCAGATGCAATTTCATTACTCTCGACAGCTCAGCGGTACTCTACCACCTCTACAGCCTCAGGGTACTCTATCACTTCCCACTCAGGAGGTACTACTCTACAGCTCAGGCGTACTCTACTGCTCTACAGTCTACTCTCAGCTCAGAGGTATCTTGGCCACTCTAGCTTCAGAGGGTACTTTAGCCACTCAGGCACAGCTCAGAGGCCTCTACTACTCTCAGCCCAGAGGTACCTCTACTACCTCTACAGCCCGTAGGCAATTCTACTACTCTACAGCTCAGAGGCACTCATCACTCTACAACCGCCCAGCTGCACTCTACTACTTACAGCTCAGAGGTACCTACCACACCTACAGCTCAGAGGTATCTACTACTCTACAGCTCAGAGCCCAGCCAGAGATACTCTACTACTATAAAGCTAGAGGTACTTACAGCTCAGGAGGTACTTCACTCTAATCAGCAATTTCACTACTCTCTTCAGCTCAGAGGTACTCTACTACTCTATAAGCCTGGAGACTACCATTACAGCTCAGAGGTACTCACCACTGCCAGCCCAGTACTCTACTACCTACAGCTTGTGAGGCAATCTGCAGCTACTCTCTACAGCCCAGAGGCACTTCACACTCACAGCCCAGGAGGTATTGCTTGCACAGCTCAGAGGTACTCTCTACTACGGCCAGAGGCAATTTCCTTCTACTAGGGTCAGAGGCACTTAAGCCCAGAGGTAGCACCGGGAGGTATTACATGAGCTCAGAGGTTCTTACTACCACAGCTCAGAGGTACTCACTACTTGCACAGCCCAGAGGTACTCTCACATACTCTCACAGCTCAGAGGTACTCTACTACTCTACAGCTCAGAGGTACTCTACTACTCTACATAGCTCAGAGGTACTCTACTACTCTACAGCTCAGATGTGCACTTCTGCTGGTCTTTACAGCTCAGGTAGCCACGAAAGCCCAGAGGCTCTACTGGGACTTCACCATAGAGGCAATTTGCACACTGATAGATGGACCACAGCGTCACGAGGCTTACTACGACAGTCAGACGACACTACTACTACTACAGCTCTCCAGAGGGGCTTACACTTGTCAGGGCTCAGAGGGCACTTGCTACCTCTTGCTCAGAGGGTACTTACTACTCTCAGCTCAGAGGTACTCTACTATCTACAGCTCAGAGGTACTCTAATTCACACTACTACAGCTCAGAGGCAATTTCTATACTCTACAGCTCAGAGGTAATTACTACAACTCACATGCTAGAGGTACTCTTACTACAATTTCACAGCTCAGAGGTACTTTTAATGCTCTACAGCCTCAGAGGCACTCTCCACTACTCTACAGCTCAGAGAGTACTCTACCTCACAGACTAGCGGTACTCTTACTACTTCCCCACAGCCCAGAGTGGAATTTACACACTCCAGGTACCACTTTCAACTCACAGCTCAGGAGGTACTCTCACCACTCTACTAGCCCAGCGGTACTTACTACCGCTCAGAGGTCTCACACTACAGCTCAGAGGGGTACTCTCTACTACTCTACAGCTCAGGAGGTACTTTCTACCACACTACAACAGCTCAGAGGTACCCTATCCACACTCAGCAGCTCAGAGGGGTACTCTACTACACTAAGCAGCCTGAGAGGCACTTTACTACTGTACAGCTCAGCGGTACCACTACTTGTACAGCCCAGCGGACCTACTACAGCTCAGAGGTACTCTACTACTGTACAGCTCCACAGAGTGTAATTTCCCATTACTGTAGCTCAGAGGTACTTTTACTACTCGTACAGCTCAGAGGTACTTACTACTTCTCTTATAGTTTAGTGGCCTTTCTAGAGGTACTTAACATACTTTACAGCTTAGAGGTACTCTCACTACTTGTCAGCCTGAGAGGTACATACTGCTCGTTTCCACAGCTCAGAGGCACCTCTACTACTCTACAGCCCAGGTCTACTAATCTACCAACACTATCAGCTCAGAGGCTACTCTTACTACTCTCACAGGCTCAGAGGCACTCACTACTGCAGCTCAGAGGTACTCTACAACTTGCTTACAGCCTCAGTAGGTCTTCACATACCTTCAGCTGAGGCAATTTACTACATTTTACAGCTCAGAGGTACTTGTACTACTCTACAGCTCAGAGGTACCGGTCTACTTCACAGCTCAGAGGTACTCTACTCCCACAGCCCACAGGCACTCTACTACTCACAGCCCAGGGCAGCATTTGACCAGCTGAGTACTTTACTACTTCCACATAGCCCAGAGGGGTAACCCATTACTCTAAGGCAGCTCAGGAGGCTATCTGCATACTCTAGCTCAGAGGTCACTGACCACATACAGCCAGAGGCACTTACTACACCACAGGCCTGAGTGTGCCTCACACTACGTCAGCTCAGAGGCAAAATTTCACTACTCACACAGCTCAGAGGTACTCACTACTTCCACAGCTCAGAGGTACTCTACTACTGCAGCTCAGAGGTGCGGTACTACTACTCTACAGCTTCAGAGGTACTCTACTACTGCTACAGCTCAGAGGTACTCTACTACTCTACAGCTCAGATGGCAACTACTACTCTACAGCTCAGAGCTCCTCGCCACACCTCCAGATGCTACTACCTCAGCTCAGAGGCACTTCTATACCTTACAGCCCAGAGGTACTCTACCACTGCAGCTCAGAGGTACTTGTGCTGCACTGAGAATAGCGCTGACTACTGCCAGCGCAGTAGTACCTTGGGACTACCATACACAGAACAGATGGGAATTGTATGACTGTCAGCCGATGATACGCTGCTAAAGTCGGCTATAGATGTACTGTACCTACGTAATAGAGGTAATACCACTTACAGCTCAGAGGCATTAAAATGGTCGCCCAGAGGTACTCTACTACTGCCAGCTCAGAGGTACTCTACTACTCTCACAGCTCAGCTGGCAATCTACTACACTACAGCCTGGGTAGAGATTTCACTACTCTCTACAGCTCAGAGGCAATTTCTGACTACACCAGCCCAGAGGCACCTCTACACAACTCTTCGCAACTCAGCTGGTACTCTACTACACTCACAGCCCAGAGGAACTCTACTACTTCCTACAGCTCAGAGGGTACCACCACTCTTACAGCCTGGAGGTACCTACTACAACTCTACAGCTCAGAGGCACTCTACTACTATACCTTCCCAGCTCAGAGGGTACTCTACCACAGCTCAGAGGCACTCTACTACTCTACATCAGAGAGTTACTCTCTACTACTCTACAGCTCAGAGGAACCCCACTACCTAGGCTCAGAGGCACCTACTACCTCCACAGCACAGAGGCAATTATACCACTCCTTGGAAAACTAGCCAGAGGAACTCTTTACTATCTTTTTGGCAGCTCAGAGGTATTCTACCAGTGGAGGTACCTACACTTTCCACAGCCTCAGAGGCACTTACTACTGCTACAGGCTTAGAGGTAATTTCTCTCTCTATGGGTCACGGGGGATACCAGAGGTACTCTACCACTTCCACAGGCTCAGAGGTACTCTACTACTTCTAAGCAGCTCAGAGGCATCACTCTACAGGCTCAGAGGAATCATTACTTCCTCAGCTCAGAGGTACTTACAAAGAGGGTACTTCTACTACTCTACAGCCTGGGGTACGTGGTACTTACAGCTTCAGAGGTAATTTACCACTTCTACAGCTCAGGAGGTACCTACTACTCTACAGCCTCAGAGGTAATCTCTACTACTCTACAGCCTCGGCTACCTACAGCTCAGAGGTACTCTATACCTACAGCTCAGAGGTACTACAGCTCAGTTGTGTACTTCTACTACTTCCTACAGCCTCAGAGGTACTTTCTACTAGCTCTACAGCCCAGGTACTCCATCTACAGCTCAGCGGTACTTCTACTACTCCCCACAGCTCAGAGGGCACTCTATTACTCTACAGCCTCAGAGGTACTCTACAGTCTCAGCTCAGGGGTACCTACTGCTTCTACAGCTCAGAGGCAATTTACTACTTCAGCTCAGAGGTACCTACCACTTCTACAGCCCAGAGGTATCACACCACCTCTAGCCAGCCTGAGGTACTCTACTACTCTACAGCCTCAGAGGCACTCTCTACATCTACAGCTCAGAGGCAATTCTACTACTCTACGTGCTCCAGAGGTACTCTCACTACTCTACAGCTCCAGAGTAATTCACTAGCTCTACAGGCCTCGAGTACTCTACAGCTCAGAGGTATCTTTATGCCGCCACCTTGTAGGGCACTCTACTACTCTACAGCCCAGCGGTACCCCCTACCTGCTACAGCTCTAGCGTACTCACTACTCTACAGCTCATATAATTTCACACTCTGTGCCCAGAGGTACAATATGACTTTAATAACTAATGGGGATTACCACTTCCCCACAGCTCAGAGGTACTCTAATACTACAGTCATGGTACTTTACAGCTCAGAGGTACTCTACTACTCGACAGCTGAGAGGTAGTCTGCTA
>NW_025535773.1:0-81824 GCF_020615455.1 Coregonus clupeaformis | reverse complement strand
AGAGCTGGAAGAATGTATCCCCATTTAAATAACATTCTATTGGTAGCAAGAATTATATATAATACCTCAGATGAAAAATTATAAGTTGAATCCCCAAGGCCAATCAGTTCATAAACACAATGCCATGGAATTGGTATCGAAAAAAATCTCACTACCCAATGAATTATGGAGCCACTGTACAGTGGGGAAAAAAGTAGTATTTGTCAGCCAACACCAAGTGCAGTTCTCCCACCTAAAAAGATGAGAGGCCTGTAATTTTCATCAGGCACACCCAACTATGACAGACAAATTGAGAAAATTTTTTTCCAGAAAATTCTACATTGTAGGATTTTTTAATGAATTTATTTGCAAATTATGGTGGAAAATAAGTATTTAGTCACCTACAAACAAGCAAGATTTCCTGGCTCTCACAGACCTGTAACTTTTCTTTAAGAGGCTCCTCTGTCCCCTCCACTCGTTACCTGTATTAATGGCACCTGTTTGAACTTGTTACTGGTATAAGTATTGACTCCGTCCACACCCTCAAACAGTCACACTCCAAACTCCACTAGGCCAAGACCTTGATCAAAGCACACCAGAAACAAAAATTGCAGACCTGCACCAGGCTGGGAAGACTGAATCTGCCACAGGTAAGCAGCTTGGTTTAAAGAAACCAACTGCTGCAGCACTTAATAGGAAAATGGAAGACATACAAGACATCACTGGATAATCTCCCTCGATCTGGGGCTCTACGCAAGATCTCACCCCGAGGGGTCAAAATGATCACAAGAACGGTGGAGCAAAAATCCCAGAACCACACGTGTGGGGGACCTAGTGAATGACTCAGTGCAGAGACAACTGGGGCCACAAAGCTCAAACCATCAGTAACACACTACGCCCCAGACTAAATCCTGCAGTATGCCAGTCTGTCTCTTGCTTAAGCCAGTACATGTCCAGCTGCCACAGTGCTAGGATTTTGGCTTGATCCAGAAGAGGATTGGGAGAATGTCATATGAAGTCAGATGAAACCAAAATAGAACTTTTTGGTAAAAACTCAACTCTACTAGGTTTAGGAGGACAAAGAATGCTGAGTTGCATCCAAAGAACACCATACTCTACTGTGAAGCATGGGGTGGGAAACATCATGCTTTGGGGCTGTTTTTTCTGCAAAGGGACCAGACGCACTGATCCGTGTAAAGGAAAGAATGAATGGGGCCATGTATCGTGAGATTTTGAGTGAAACCCTCCTTCCATCAGCAAGGGCATTTGAAGATGAAACGCGGGCTGGCTCTTTCAGCATGACAATGATCCCAAACACACTCGCCGGCACCGAAGGAGTGGCTTTTACAGAAGCTTTCTTAATCCTGGAGTGGGCTAGCTAGTCTCCAGATTCAACCCATAGAAAATCTTTGAGGGAGCTGAAAGTCTGTGTTGCCCAGTCGACAGCCGCCCAAACATCACCGCTCTAGAGGAGATCTGGCATGGAGGAATGGCCAAAACACCAGCAAACAGTGTGTGAAAAACTTGTAAGACTTGGGATAGAAAACGTTTGACCTGTGTCATTGCCAACAAAGTGTGGATATAACAAAGTATTGAGAAACCTTTTGTTAATTGACCAAACTTTTTTCCACCATAATAATTGCAAGTAAATTTCATGAAAAATCCTACAAATGTGATTTTCTTAATACTTTTTCTCTTATTTTGTCTGTCATAGACATGTGTACCTATGATGAAAATTACAGGCCTCTCTATCTTTTTAAGTGGGAGAACCTGCACAGCTTGGTGGCTGACTAAATACTTTTTTCCCACTGTATATATAAAAACCCAGTCGCACTTTATCAAATGCCCTTTTTCGAAGTCTGCTATGAATATGATCCTGGTTTCCTGGATTTTTCACAGTGTTCTATTTTTTCCAGTACTTGCCTTTATATTATCTCAATGTATCTTTCATGTAAAAACCTGTCTGATTAGAATGAATAACGTCCGACAATACTTGCGCTAACATTTTGCTAGACATTTACATTTACGCCATTTATCAGACGCTATTATCCAGAGCGACTACAAATAGGTGCATTCACCTTAAATTGCAAAATCTCTGAAGCTGGGAAGACACTTATCTCCTCACTAACTTTAAGCATCAGTTGTCAGATCACCTTACCGATCACTGCACCTGTACACAGCCCATCTGAAATTAACCCGCCCAACTTACCCCATCCCTTATATTGTTATTTATTTTGCTTATTTGTACCCCAGTATTCTCTTATTTGCACATCATCTCTTGCACATCATTCCAGTGTTAATACTAAATTGTAATTATTTTGGCACTATAGCCCATTTTATTGCCTTACCTCCATAACTTGCTAAATTTTGTACACTGTATAATAATTGTATTTCTGTTGTATTTTGATTTATGTTTTGTTTCTACCCCATATGTAACTCTGTGTTGTTGTTTTTATCGCACTGCTTTGCTTTATCTTGGCCAGGTCGCAGTTGTAAATGAGAACTTGTTCTCAACTGGTTTACCTGGTAAAATAAAGTGTGAAATAAAAATAAAAATAAAAAATAGCTAGTGGGATAACCACTTTACAATTTTTTTTGGTAAAGGGGGGGGGAATTACTTTATCCTATCCCAGGTATTTAAGTGGTTTGAAATGTCTCCGGAAGGTGGGTAGAGTGACTCCGCTGTCCTGGGGCGTCGTGAGGGAGCTTGTCCCACCATTGGGGTGCCAGAGCAAGCGAACAGTTTTGACTGGGCTGAGCGGGAACCATAGCTCCAGGCGAGAGGTAGGGGAGCCAGAGCCAGAGGTGGATGAGCGCAGTGCCCTGCGGGTGGTAGGGGACTGATCAGAGCCCGAAGGCACGGAGGGTGCCGTTCCTCACAGCCCCGCAGGCAAGCACCATGGTAGCAGATGCGAGCTCAACTGGGAGCCAGTGGGGTGCGGAGGAGGGGTGATGTGGAGAGAACTTGGGAAGGTTGAACACCAGACGGGCTGCGGCATTCTGGATGAGCCGTAGGGGTTTAATGGCACATGGCAGGGAGCCCAGCCAACAGCGAGCTGCAGTAATCCAGGACGGGAGGACGAGCAAGCGCCTGGATTAGGACCTGTGCCGCTTCCTGTGTAAGGTGCAGGGCCGCACTCTCTGGGTGTTGTAGAGCATGAACCTACAGGCGCTTGATGTTAGAGGAGAACGACAGGGTGTTGTCCAGGTCACCCAAGCCTCTTCGCAGACTCTGGGAGGAGGACACAACGGAGTTGTCAACCGTGATGGCGAGATCATGGAATCCGGGTAGTCCTTCTTCGGGAGGAAGAAGCTCCGGTTTGCCGAGGTTCGGCCTGAGGTGGTGATCCGTCATCCATCTGATATGTCTGCCAGAATGCAGACATGCAGATCGAGCCCGCCACCTGGTTATCGAAGGGGGTAACCAGGTGGCAGGCCAGGTGCCTGCAGGCTGACCTCAGTCAAGCCAGGGCAGAACAGTGTTTCCTCAGTGACTACCCCAGGAAGCTAGGTTGAGAGAATGCTAAGAGCGTGACAAAAGCTGTCAGCAAGGCAAAGGGTGGCTACTTGAAGAATCTCAAATATAGTTTTGATTTGTTTAACACTTTTTTTTGTTACATGATTCCATGTGTTAATTTCATAGTTTTGAGGTTTCACTTTTATTCTACAATGTAGAAAGCAGTAAAAATAAAGAAATCCTTGAATGTCCTAACTTTTGACTGGTAGTATATGTAGTGCGGCAGATAGCGAAGCGTAGCGATGTAGCACAGCAACCAAAGGACTGGTGAATACACCCCAGCCAGCAAAGTGAAAATCTGTCGATGTGAACCACACTCCCCCGACTTCTGTGAATTGGCTCAGACTGGACCCGCTTAAACAAACGGCCGTAAGGGCTTTCAGTTTGGTTACTAGTGATGGGAAGTTTGGTTTGTTTACCAACTCTGGATCTTTTCGATTGTTCAGTCAAGAGAAACGAATCTTTCAACCCATTTTCGCTCATTTGAGTCAGCAATGCCCAGAGCACACAGGGAGGAACACACACAATGCTGATTGCCCACGCTATGGCATCGGGTCCGCTAATACAGGTCTAGTAAAGGGCTGGTGCACTACCTTGAGTCATATCTTACCCAAAGCAACTTACAAGCGCAATTATGGTTAAGCTACCTTGCTCAAAGGCAACATTAACAGATTTTTTTCACCTAGTCAGCTTGGGAATTGAACCAGCGACCTTTCGGTTACCAACCCAATGCTCTTAACTGGAGTGCTATTGCCGCCCCAACTACTATTGTGAAAACATTTAAATCTATACTGAACAAAAATATAAATGCAACATGTAAACTTTAAAGTAGTTTGTCATGCATGCTCATGAGCTGAAATAAAAGATCCCGAGACATTTTCCATTCGCACAAAAACGCTTATTTCTCTAAAATGTTTTGTACAAATTTGTTCACATCCCTGTTAGAGAGCATTTCTCCTTTGACAATATAATCCATCCTTCTAACAGCTGTAGGCATATCATAAAGCTGATTAAAAAGCACGACCATTATAAGCCAGGTGCACCCTCGCTGGGGGCAAACAGCTACTACAAAATGTGCTGGACTGCAGGAACATTCACCAGAGCTGTTGCCAGCGAATGTAATGTTCTTCCTACGATAAGCCTCTCTAACATTGTTTTAAGAGAATTTAGTAGTGCTGGCCCCAACCGCCTCACAACCACAAACCATGTGTATCCATGCCAGCCCAGACCCTCCACATCTAGCTTCTTCACTCTGCGGGATCGCCTGAGACCAGCCACCCGACAGCTGATGAAACTGATGAGTATTTATTTTTGTAATAAAGCCTATTTGTGGGGGAAAAACGTATTCGGATTGGCTGGGCTCTGGCTCTCAGTGGCTGTGCTTATGCCCTCTTAGGCCCACCGCATGGTTGCACCCTGCCTCAGTCATCTGAGAAATCCATTGATTAGGGCCTAAATAATTTTTTCAATTGACTGATTTCTGGCTATGAACTAACTCAGTAAAACTTTTTAAATTAAGTTGCGTTTTATATTTTGGTTCGTGGTATATTATTTTTTCAGATTTTTCGTAGCTGGCAGCACTCCCCACATGCTGTGCATCTATGGCAGAGGCAGCGTGTTTGCTTTGGCTCTACAAAGCTGTTGTGTCCATCATAACTAAACACTCAACTAATTGCAGACGCCCTTGCCCCCATGCGACTAATTGTCAGTCTAAACATGTTTTTTTTCATCTCTATGCTCATTATCTATTTTCCCGCGCCGCATATGATAGACAGTTAAGTTTCGGACAAGCCTCTGGAGCCGCTGAGTCGGAAGAGTGCGTATTAAGCCCCAGCAGGACAAACGAACGATTGGAAAATGAACGAGTCACCAGAAAAAACGAATCATGATCTGTCGAATCACTAAAAAGCGCTGCTCAAAAATAACGAATCGCTCGTAAGTGCACATATCTTTATCAGGACAGATAATGGAATTAACCCAGCAGACGACCTCCCACACAAACAAGGTAATTATCACATGCCTTATCTGTGTCTTGTTTGTAGCTTTTAGTAAATCTCAGCACCTAAGTTGGAACGCCTCACGCGTTAGATGGGGTTCAACCCATGGCAGGTGCAGGGCAACTCTCGCTCGCTCCCTTCTCTTCAACCAACCAGAAGCTGCCGGGTTCTTTTATTTGCGTCCCTTTAAAACAAATAAACGCCCACCCTGTTAGTTTGTTGTAGTTCTCCGCAAAATAAAACAACCCCTTTTCTACAAAGGACACCACATTCAGGAAGTGTCATAATTTCTTTGGAAGTGAAAACAATGGTTCAAAGCTTAATAAATATAATCACTCAGCTGTATCTACTTTTCCATGTTTCATGTTGTTAGCCTGTATGTCCCACCATGGTCTATGTCCTTGCCTTTCTGCCGTCATATGCAGACCAGAAAATGGTGCCTCCAAGCTAACCTAGAATAGTCCCAGTCTAAAAATACTAATTTCCAGATGTTGAAGTTAGATGTTTCATTTAGGTTCTGAATGAAAGGTGAAAAGCTACTTTCCATATGTTTAAAATACATATTTTCCAGAACGGTGATAAGGCATCTTTTCCTGACGTAATTTTATTTATTTATTAGGGTCTCCCGATTGGCAAGCGTTAAGGCAGTGCTAGAGGCGCCGTTACAGACCCTGGTTTGATCCTGGGCTGTATCACAAACCGGGCCGGTGGTTTGGGAGTCCCATAGGGCAGCGCATAATTGGTCCAGCTTCGTGAGGGTTTGGCCGGGGGTGCTTTGACGGCTTTACTGCACTCTAGCAGGACTTCCTTGAGGCAGTGCCAGGTGCCTGCAGGCTGACCTCTCAGTCGTCAGGTGAACAGTAGCTTCCTCCGACACTTGGTGTTGCTGGATGGGCGGGTGATAAACGCGGTATCGCGGGTCATGTTTTGGAGGATGCATGACTTGACCTTTGCTCTCCTGATCCTGCGTTGGGGAGCTGCAGCGATGAGATAAGATTGAAAATTGGGTGGAAAAAAGGGGGGCGAAATACAGAAAATATATTTACAGTGAGGGGAAAAAAAGTCTTTGATCCTCTGCTGATTTTGTACGTTTGCCCACTGACAAAGAAATTATCAGTCTATAATTTTAATGGTAGGTTTATTTGAACAGTGAGAGACAGAATAACAAACCAAAAAATCCAGAAAATCGCTATGTCAAAAATGTTATAAATTGATTTGCATTTTATTGAGGGAAATAAGAAGTTTGACCCTCTGCAAAACATGACTTAGTACTTGTGGCAAAACCTTTGTTGGGAATCACAGAGGCTCGGACGTTTCTTGTAGTTGGCCACCAGGTTTGCCCACATCTCATGAAGGATTTTATTCCCACTCCTCTTTACAGATCTTCTCCAAGTTATTAAGGTTTCGAGACTGACGCTTGGCAACTCGAAACTTCAGCTCCTTCTCCACAGATATTCTATGGGAGTAAGGTCTGTAGACTGCCCAGCCACCCCAGGACCTTAATGTACTTCTTCTTGAGCCACTCCTTTGTTGCCTTGGCCGTGTAGTTTTGGATCATTGTCAGGGTGCTGGAATACCCATCCATGACTCATTTTCAATGCCCTGGCTGAGGAAAGGAGGTTCTCACCCAAGATTTGACGGTACATGGCCCCGGTCCATCGCCCCTTTGAGCGGTGAAGTTGTCCTGTCCCCTTAGCAGAAAAAACACCCCCAAAGCATAATGTTTCCACCTCCATGTTTCCACGAATGGGGATGGTGTTCTGGGGGTCATAGGCGGCATTCCTCCTCCTCCAAACACGGCGAAGCTGAGTTGATGCCAATGAGCTCAGTTCACTCAGTTCTCCTCTGAATCATTAAGATGTTCATTGGCAAAAATTAGACAGGCATGTATATGTGCTTTCTAGAGCAAGCGACCTAAGGGGGCGCTGGGCAGTATTTCAGACCTTCGTAGTGTGTTACCACTTTTTTCTTGGTGACTGTGGTCCCAGCTGCCTTGAGATCATAGACAAGATCCTCCGAGTTCTGTGCTGGATTTCACCGTAGATCATAACAACCAGGTGAGATTTGTATGGAGCCCCGGGCTGAGGGAGATTTACGATGTTATTTTGGTGTTTCTTCCATTGCGAACACTCGCACCAACTGTTTCACCTTCTTGCACCATGCTGCTTGGCGATGGTCTTGTAGCCCATTCCAGCCTTGTGTAGGTCTCAGCAATCTCGTCCCCTGACTTCCTTGGGAGAGCTCTTTTGGTCTTGGCCATGGTGGAGAGCTTGGAATCTGATTGATTGATTGCTTCTGTGGACAAGGTGTCTTTTATATAGGTAATAATGTTGAGATTAGGAGCATCTCCCTTTAAGAGTGTGCTCTAATCTCAGCTACTAAGTTCCCAAGATAGCGTGAGCAGTCGGTCGTGTTTTTATTTTTTTATCCCTACCCCGCCGGCAAAGGCAGAAAAATCGTGTTTTGTGTGTCCATGTAAATAGCCTGCTTTTTTGTATAATTTTTATTGTATTTCACGTATATATTTCCCTCATCACACTTTTCATCCTTCTACTAAATATATTTTCCTGCTACCCGCCCCACTCAATGTGGAACGGATTCTATTATTTCCTCACCTTTTTATCTAAAAATCTCCACTTGAAACTAGGCCAGCCAGCTAACTAGCTAACTAGCTACTTGGCTATTAGCCACCATCAGCGTTTTTCACCCAGAACATCGGATTTTCTGCCGGAATAACTGAATCACTGGACCTTTAACACCGGATCTAGCTTGCCGCGACCGAATGGATGCGCTGTAGGCTAATCACCACTGCCCCCTGGAAATAGCACCAGTTACCTTGAGCCCTCAGGGGCCAGCCCTGCCTATCTACCTCTTGTCTACCGGACAGGAGAAGCCAGCTAACTAGCTAACTAGCTACTTGCTATTAGCCACCGCTAGCTGCTTTTTCTCCACTGGGTCCGTGGCCGCGCACACCACCAATGCCAGCTCTAGTCTAGACTCACATCGCCAGTCTGCACTGTCTGCACAAGAGCGTTAGTTATCGTAACCCACAGAACCTATGGGATTTCTGCCGAATCACTGGAATCACTGGGACCTTTAGCACCGGATAATCGCAACTAGCTCAGAAGCTGCAACCATATGTAACGCTGTTGTTGGCTAATCAGCCTTGAGCTAGCCTTGAGTCAAGCACATCTTCCGGTATCTACCTCTGTCAACCGGAAGGGACCTCCTAGAGTCGGCACGAGCCTGCCGATCCATCACGACTGGTTGCCGACGTAATCATCTGTGGTTTTGTGTGTCCGCGCCGGCTGCTGGTGTTATTGCTGCCAAACAAAGAGTCCGCTTTAGGGGCTGCACTTGATTAGAAGTTTTATTCATATCATAAGTTTACAGCATAAGTTTACAGACCCGCAGTGTCTGGGAGAAGCAGTGTCCCAAAATAATCTGAATGCTTCGTAACACCCCTTCTCCAGCATATACTTATAAACAACGTAAAAATATGGGTTGTCCCTCTGCTGTCCAATCACCTGTCTCCCCTGGGGCGCTACCCTACAACTGGCGGCTTTTGAACTAAGATAATCCACTCTTTGCTCCTATAGAGAAAGTCGTAATCTTCAACACGACAGCTTCAACAGGCTTCCCTGCTACGCACCCACCACAAAGATCCATCTGCCAGCCCCCGCCCACTAGCACCGCAAACTACAAACCGTGCTTCCTGCTCGCGTGTGCTGAAGCACCACTTAACTGCTTGGACTCAACATATTGCTGTTCACTGACCTTATGATCACTCAGCTGCACAGCTGATGCCTGCTGGACTGTTCCTTTACATGGTACCCTGTCCTGTTTATTCTAGTTTAGCCTCAGCCCAAACTTTATCGCCATTACCAGTTGTTGTCTTAGCTCTCTCTAATACACACCTGTGATTTCTTTATGCCTCTTTTCCCATAAAGTCAATATGCCTTGCCTATTGCTGTTCCAGGTTGAGTTCTATTATACAATTTCACTGTAGAACCCCAAGTCCCTCTCAAACTGCCTCAAATAGTTCCTTTGTTCCACCCCCCATACACGCCGAGACCGTCTCAACCGGTGCCTCCAGGTGATGCTATCTCTTCATTGTTACCCAACGCCTAGGTTTACCTCCACTGTACTCATATCCTTCCATATCCTTGTCTGTACATAATGCCTGAATCTTTTCTAAAACGCCGGAAATCTGCCCCTTTATTCTCTGTACCCAACGCACTAGAAGACCAGTTCTTAAGCTTTTTTAGCCGTATCCTTATTTTAGTCCTCCTCTCTTCCTCTGGTGATGTGGGCTATCCCAGGCCCTGCAGCCCCCAGTATCACTCCTACTCCCCAGGAGCTAACATTGGCTGACTTCTGTAACCGCAGAAGCCTTGGTTTTCTGCACGCTAACATCAGAAGTCTACTTCCTAAGTTTGAGTTATTCACTGTGTTAGCACACTCCGCTTCAACCCTGATGTCAGCAGTGTCTGAATCCTGGCTTAGGAAGGCCACCAAAAATTCTGAAATGTCCATCCCCAACTACAACATTTTCCGCCTAGATAAGAACTGCCAAAAGGGGTGGAGTTGCACCTACTGTAGAGAGAGCCTGCAGAGCTCTATCATACTATCCAGGTCTGTGCCCAAACAGTTTGGAGCTTCTACTTCTAAAAATCCACCTTCCAGAAATGTCCCCCTGTGCCGCTTACAACAGCCCCCCTCAGCCCCCAGGCTGTGCCCTGGATACCATATGGCGTCGAATTGATTGCCCCCCATTTATCCTCAGAGTTCGTATGTTGGTGACCTAAATTGGGATATGCTTAACACCCCGGCCATCTTACAACCCAAACTAGATGCCCTCAATCTCACAGAAATTATCAACGAACCTACCAGGTACAAACCTAACTCCGTAAACATTGGAACCTAGATATCATCCTGACTAACTTACCCTCAAATACACCTCCGCTGTCCAACCAGATCTCAGCGATCACTGCCTTATTGCCTAAATCAGAACGTCCGCGGTCAAACGACCACCCTCATCACCGCCAAACACTCCCTAAAAACACTTTAGCGAGCAGGTGCCTCCTAATTGACCTGGCCCAGGTATCCTGGATGGATATACAGCGGGGAAAAAAAGTATTTAGTCAGCCACCAATTGTGCAAGTTCTCCAACCAAAAAGATGAGAGAGGCCTGTAATTTCCATCATAGGTACACGCCAACTATGACAGACAAAATTTAGATTTTTTTTCTCCAGAAAATCACATTGTAGGATTTTTTAGGAATTTATTTGCAAATTGTGGTGGAAAATAAGTATTTGGTCAATAACAAAAGTTTCCAATACTTTGTTATATACCTTTGTTGGCAAGAACAGGTCAAACGTTTTCTAAGTCTTCACAAGGTTTTCACACACTGTTGCTGGGTGTCTTGGCCCATCCCTCCATGCAGATCTCCTCTAGAGCAGTGGATGTTTTTGGGGCTGCCGCAACAACACAGACTTCAACTCCCTCCAAAGATATTCCATGGGGGTTGAGATCTCGAGACTGCCAGGCCACTCCAGGACCTTGAATGTTCTCGGCCACCTGCCGGGGTGTGTTTGGGATCATTGTCATGCTGAAAGACCCAGCCAACGCTTCACCTTCAATGCCCTTTGCTGATGGAAGGAGGTTTTCACCAAAATTCACGACACATGGCCCCATCCATTCTTTCCTTTACACGGATCAGTCGTCCCTGGTCCCTTTGCAGAAAAAAACAGCCCCAAAGCATGATGTTTCCACCCCCAGCTTCACAAGTAGGTATGGAGTTCTTTGGATGCAACTCTGCATTCTTTGTCCTCCAAACACACGATTGAGCTTTTACCAAAAAGTTCTATTTTGGTTTCACCTGACCATATGACATTCCCCAATCTTTCTGGATCACCAAATGTCACTTCCTAGCAAACTCAGACGGGCCTGGACATGTATGGCTTAAGCAGGGGGGACACGCCTGGTACTGCAGGATTTTGTCCCTGCGGGCGTAGTGTTTATGATGGTAGGGTTTGATTACTTTTGGTCCCAGCTCTCTGCAGGTCATTCACTAGCTGTGGTTCTGGGATTTTTGCTCACCGTTCTTGTGATCATTATTGACCCCTCGTGGTGAGATCTTTGCGTGGAGCCCCAAGATCGAGGAGAGATTATAGTGGTCTTGTATGTCTTCCATTTCCTAAATAATTGCTCCCACAGTTGATTTCTTCAAACCAGCTGCTTACCCATTGCAGATTCAGCCTTCCCAGCCTGGTGCAGGTCCACAATTTTGTTTCTGGGTGTCTTTGACAGCTCTTTGGTCTTGGCCATAGTGGAGTTTGGAGTGTGACTGTTTGAGGTTGTGGACAGGTGTATTTATACTAAATAACAAGTTCAAACCAGGTGCCATTAATACAGGTAACGAGTGGAGGACAGAGGAGCCTCTTAAAGAAGAAGTTACAGGTCTGTGAGAGCCAGAAATCTTGCTTGCTTGTAGGTGACCAAATACTTATTTTCCACCATAATTTGCAAATAAATTCATAAACAATCCTACAATGTGATTTTCTGATTTTTTTGGATGAAAATTACAGGCCTCTCTCATTTTTTTTAAGTGGGAGAACTTGCACAATTGGTGGCCGACTAAATACTTTTTTCCCCCACTGTAGATCTTATTCCGTCAGTAGAGGATGCCTGGTTGTTCTTAAAAAGTACTTTCCTCTCAATCTTAAATAAACATGCCCCATTCAAAAAATACAGAACTAAGAACAGATATAGCTCTGGTTCTCCCCAGACTTGACTGCCCTTGGACCAGCACAAAAACATCCTGTGGCGCACTGCACTAGCATCAAATAGCCCCCTCGGATATGCAACTTTTCAGGGAAGCCAGGAATCAATATACACAAGCAGTTAGGAAAGCAAAGGCTAACTTTTTCAAACACAAAAATGTGCATCCTGTAGCACTAACTCCAAAAAGTTTTGGGACACTGTAAAGTCCATGGAGAATAAGAGCACCTCTCCTCCTATCTGCCCACTGCACTGAGGTAGGAAACACTACTCACCACCTATAAATCTACAATAATCGAGAATTTCAACAAGCATTTTGCTACGGGTGGCTATGCTTTCCAACTGGATACCACTACCCCCACCAGCTCTGCAACCCTCCGGCTGCAACTTGCCCATGTCCCCCCGCGGTCTTCTCCTTCACACAAATTCAGACAGCTGATAGTTCTGAAAGAGCTGCAAAATCTGGACCCCACAAATCATCTGGCCTAGACAATCTGGACCCCTTCTTTCTAAAACCAGCCGCCAAATTGCTCACAACCCACACTAGCCTGTTCAACCCCCCTTCGTAACGCCTGAGATCCCTAGAGATTGGAAAGCTGGGCCGCGGTCATCCCCCCTCTCAAAGGGGGTGACACTCTAGATCCAAACTGTTACAGACCCATATCCATCCTGCCCTCAAAGTTTTGAAAGCCAACAAACAGATCACCGACCATAATCCCACCGCATCTTTCCGCAAGGCAATCCGGCTTCCGAGCTAGGTCATGGGGTGCACCTCAGCCACGCTCAAGGTCCTAAACGATATTATAACCGCGATCGATACTAGACAGTACTGTGCAGCCGTCTTCACCGACCTGACCAAGGCTTTCGACTCTGTCAACCACCACATTCTTATATGCAGACAAAGAGCTTTGGTTTCTGAAATGACTGCCTCGGCCTGTTCACCAACTACTTCTCAGATAGAGTTCAATGTGTCAAATCGGAGGGCCTGTTTTGGATCAATGGCAGGTTTGGGGGTGCTAACAGGGTTCACCCTGGGCCGACTTTTCTCCGTGTATATCAATGAATGTCGCTTTTGTTGCTGGTGACTCTCAGATCCACCTCTACGCAGACGCCACCATTATTGTATACATCTGGCCCTTCATTGGACACTGTGTTAACAAACCTCCAAACAAGCTCAACCATACAACACTCCTTCAGTAGCCTCCAACTGTTCTTAAACACTAGTAAAACTAAATGCATGCTCTTCAATCGAACGCTGCTGGCACCCGCCCACCCGACCAGAATCACTACTCGACGGGTCTGACCTAGAGTATTTTGACAACTACCAATACTAGGTGTCTGGTTAGACTGTAAACTCTCCTTCCAGACTCACACTAAGAATCCCAATCCAAAGTTAAATCTAGAATCAGCTTCCTATTTCGCAACAAAGCCTCCTTCACTCATGCTGCCAAACATGCCCCGTGAAACTGACTATTCTACCGATTTGACTCCGCGATGTCATTTACAAAATAGCCTCCAACACTCTACCAGCAAATTGGACGTAGCCTATCACATTGCACATCCGTTGTCACCAAAGCCCCATATACTACACCCACCACTACGACCTGTACGCCCTGTTGGTGGTCCTCACTACATGTTCGCCGCCAAACCCACTGGCTCCAGGCCATCTATAAATCACTGCTAGGCAAATCCCCGCCTTATCTTAGCTCATTGGTCACCATAGCAACACCCACCCGTAGTATGCGCTCCAGCAGGTATATCTCACTGGTCATCCCCAAAGCCAACACCTCCTTTGGGCAGCCATTCCTTCCAGTTCTCTGCTGCCAATGACTGGAACGAATTTGTAAAAATCCCTAGCTGGGAGACTCTTATCTCCCTCACTAACTTTAAGCATCAGTTGTCAGAGCACTTACTCGATCACTGCACCTGTACACAGCCCATCTGAAATTAGCCCACCCAACTACCTCATCCCCATATTGTTATTCATTTTGCTCATTTGGCACCCCAGCATCTCTATTTGCACATCCTCTCTTGCACATCTATCATTCCAGTGTTAATACTAATTGTAATTATTTTTGCACTATAGCCTATTTTATTGCCTTACCTCCATAACTTGCTACATTTGCACACACACTGTATATATATATTTTCTGTTGTATTTTTGACTTTATGTTTTGTTTTACCCCATATGTAACTCTGGTTGTTGTTTTTATCGCACTGCTTTGCTTTATCTTGGCCAGGTCGCAGTTGTAAATGAATACTTATTTTCCTCATTAAAATGCAAGTCAATTTATAACATTTTTGACATGCGTTTTTCTGGATTTTTTGGTTGTTAGTCTGTCTCTCAATGTTCAAATAAACCTACCATTAAAATTATAGACTGATCATTTCTTTGTCAGTGGGCAAACGCACAAAATCAGCAGGGGATCAAATACTTTTTTCCCTCGCTGTATACACCTGTTCTGAAATGCCCCAGAGTCTGCAAAAACACAAGCAAAGGACTCCACCAAGCAAGTGGCACCATGAAGACCAAGGAGCTCTCCAAACAGGTCAGGGATAAAGTTGTGGAGAAGTACAGATCAGGGTTGGGTTATATAAAAAATATCAGAAACTTTGAACATCCCTCGGAGCACCATTACATCCATTATTAAAACATTGAAAGAATATGGCACCACAACAAACCTGCTAAGAGAGGGCCGCCCACCAAAACTCACGGACCAGGCAAGGAGGGCATTAATCAGAGGCAACAAAGAGACCAAAGATAACTGAAGGAGCTTCAAAGCTCCACAGCGGAGATTGGAGTATCTGTCCATAGGACCACTTTAAGCCGCACACTCCTACAGTGCTTGGCTATACGGAAGAGTAGCCAGAAAAAAGTCATCGCTTAAAGACAAAAATAAGCAAACACGTTTGCTGTTCACCAAAAGGCATGTGGGAGACTCCCCAAACATATGGAAAATTAGCTTTTTGGCCATCAAGGAAAACGCCATGTCTGGCGAAACCCAACACCTCTCATCACCCCGAGAACACATCACCACAGTGTAGCATGGTGGTGGCAGCGTCATGCTGTGGGGATGTTTTTTCATCAGCAGGGACTGGGAAACTTGTCAGAATGATGGATGGCTAAATACAAGGACATTCTTGAGGGAAACCTGTTTGTCTTCGAGAGATTTGAGACTGGGACGGAGGTTCACCTCCAGCAGGACAATGACCCTAAGCATACTGCTAAATCAACGCTCAAGTGGTTTAAGGGGAAACATTTAAATGTCTTGGAATGGCCTAGTCAAAGCTCAGACCTCGAATCCAATTGAGAATCGATGGTATGACTTAAAGATTGCTGTACACCAGCGGAACCCATACAACTTGAAGGGGGAGCTGGAGCAGTTTTGCTCTGATGAATATGCAAAAAATCAGAGTGGCTAAATGTGCTAAGCTTATAGAGACATACCCCAAGTGACTTGCAGCTGTAATTTATGCAAAAGGTGGTTCTACAAATTATTGACTTTGGAGGGGTAAATAGTAATGCACGCTCAAGTTTTCTGTTTTTTTGTCTTATTTCTTGTTTGTTTCACAATAAAACATATTTTTGTATCTTCAAAGTGGTGGCATGTTGTGTAAATCAAATGATACAAACCCAAAAAATCAATTTTAATTACAGTTGTAAAGCAACAAAATAGACAAATGCTAAGGGGGTGAATACTTTCGCAAAGCCACTGTAGGTTAGGCTAGTTTGAGTTAGGCTATTTGATCGGTAAAACCTGCATAATCATTCCATTGTCATACATTTTATCTCCAACCTGTAGTCTACAGAAAAGGTCACATACTCTTTTCTACCACATCCTAAATCTGCTGCATGATTTATGTTAGATACGTTTTTTTGACTGAATGTTGTTTGGAGCGCTGCAGAGATGCGTCACTCCAACAGCACACTGGAGAGGCGCGCTGGGAATGGACAAGCAAACTATTTTGCGCCCCTGCCTTTGACAAAGTGGGCACTGCTTATCAAAGGGCGGCATCAGCGTTCACAAAAAGCCCATAGGCCACTGGTTGAGAGAAATTGTCATTGTTTTGGGGCAGAATTATGTGCGGTTTTATGTGTTGTTGTTGGAGGTGCGTCTTGGTCAGTTTAGTTCAGAAAATGCCGCCTTGTAATCTGCCCATAGGCTGCGGCCTAATCCTGCCTAATGAGCCGGCCGTGTGTCCCACTCATACATTTCAACCCTGTTAGGCTAAATTATAGAGAAAATTAACAAAATATCAGTGTTCACCATTATGTTAGCTCAGCCAAATTTAGGCTCCAAATTTCCACTTGTTAGGTTCCACCTCTGTATGGAGTATGCACCTAACAGGCTGGAAAAATGCGCCAAAAAAATTTACGTGCCTGAGCTTGACTAATATGAATCTTTTTCTGATAGAAAAATAAAAAAATAGAAAAATATATAATTAGCTGGCTTAAAACGCTACAGGTTGAGAGACCAAGTTGAAGCAAAGCTTCCTGGATTCTCCTGGGCATGTAAGTGGGTCCTGAGGAAGGTTAAGAACATGATGCCTAAACATAGAGAACAATTAAGGCGACAAACAGCATGACATCTGATATGACTCTGCTTTACATGGCTCTTCCGTGATGCAGGGCTTGTAACCAATCTGTGTTAGCCCCAAGGCTGTTGAAATGTGTGATAAATAGGCCTGCAGGTTTAACACTTGTTATAAGAATGTGTGAGCCTTCATAATGCCTTAAGGTTTACAATTGGCTTCCCTAAATATTTGTGCAAAAAAGATTGTGCATAAGTGTGATGCTGCTGACTGAAGAACTTTTCAACTTTAAGCTCTGCAAGTGAGTACTGTAAAAAATGCATTATTGTTCAACGTAATTTGTGAAAGGTGTGGAAATAGCTTTTCATCAGAGAGGCATTTGATTGATTGCATGAGTATCTCTATAATTCATGTTTCTATAAATTTTTCAGACGAAAGCCCTTGCTGGATGTCATTTAAAGTAACAGTACAGTGAAAATCTCACTTTTAAAAGTTCCTATTCTATTAACTCATACCCAAATAATGTTGTTGACTCATCCATAAATTTGGAGAAAAACACTTCAAAACCCCATTTCAAACTTGTATCGCAAAACAGACAGTTTAAAAAATATTGATGAGGATGCTGGCCAATCAGTGTTGTACTCGCATTAATATTTGTAATGACCGTATACGTCCCACACCATTCTGTTGTTGGGGTACGCCCACACCATTCACAGAGAAGCTGCTTTTTAACATACTTAATTAAAAACATTTTGGAAGGAAAACTATTTAACTAATATTTTAATTAATTATAAGTCATATTTCATAGAAATCTGGAAACACTGGACAGTTACTTTAAGCCACCTACCAAACAATCAAGATTCTTTACAGAAAACTGAGATTCTAAATAAAAAGGTAGCTAAAATGCCAACATGAGTTCCTAGACATTGTAATTAAATGCTTTATAATTTCAAAAAATATATACTACTATATGTTAATCAGTAAAACATTTAATTTGATATATTTATAGAGTTATGTTAGAGGTGTCAAAGAAGGGTTGGAGTTGTAATCTCTATAAATTGAGGTTGGATTTTTTTGCCTGGCCAAAAAGTTTACAAAAACAAACATTCAACATTCTCAACATTTTGGAATAAAAGAGCAAAAAGGTTTACATTTGTACGTGATAGAAAATGTACTGCAATTTAAGAATGACACATACACTATTATAAACCGAATCATACGGCTGGATGCTGATTGGTGAAAGCCGGTATATGAGACAATATACCACGGGTATGATGCAAAAACGACTTACTTACTGTTCTAATTACATTGGTAACCCGTTTATAATATAACAAGCTACCTTGGGGGTTTGTGGTAAAGGGCAATTATACCACAGCTAGGGCTGTATCCAGGCACTCAACGTTGTGTGGTGAATAAGAACAGTCCTTAGCCATGGTAAATTGGCCATATACCACACTCCCTCTGGCCTTATTGCTTAATTATAATCATGTTCCCAAAAACATTATTTCAGAACATAATCATTCCAACAACTTGATCATCCATGTATATGCTTGTGTTGTGACTAGTTTGAAAAAGAAATAGCAAGAGGCTGGCAGCATAGCATTGTCTTGACAACAGAACATCCATCTTCTCACTTTGGAATCTGGATACTGGCTGCTTGGTCAGTAGCTCAGGTCCAAAACTTCCTTTGGTCTAAAGATGCACAAAAAGACCACATGAGTGGAAGATCGGAAGACATAACCCCCATATTTTCATATTAATTAATACATTCTACTCAATAGTGTTTCAAGTAACAGCACAAGTGATCATCGCTATACTCTTTAGTTGTCTGAACAGTGACTAAAGGGTATGTCGAACGGTTTCTTGTACTCACTTGCAGGCCTTAATGTTAACGCAGATGGTCCTCACGTCATCGCTTGTGCTAAGCTCCTCAATCAGCACCCACAAGTGTTTTTTCACCAGGACTTTACACAAAGATTTTAGGAAGCCAACATTATCGCAAACGGACAATAGTGTCCGCTTTAGCTCCTCCTATTGACGAAATCATCATCAACATCAGTTGACATTTTCAGAGAAATATCACAGTAAATAGTAAATAGTGCAATTTCATGAAGAGACACTCTTATGAATTGTAATGCTATGGTAGCTACCGGGCTAGAGGAAGTGGGGATGGATTCCTTCACTTTGTTCAGTGCCCACTTACACACCCAGCAGGTTCCCTTTAGCTGTTGCTCCTTTGGAAAGCACAAACAGACAAGAAAGGACATGTTAGAACAATTATAATCATCTGTCGCTGTGCCCTTGAGCTAGGCACTTAACCCCTAATTGCTTCAGGGACTCTGTACAATGGTGATCCTGGCCGTGGACCCCACTCCCTGCGGGTGTCTCGGGGTACTTGGGATATGCAAAAAAACACATTTCCATTACATAATTTATTTAACAAGACAAATATAAGCAACCCCCCAAATTATTATTATTACTTAAATTATGGTGTGATGTATTCAGTGTTATGGTTGAAGTACATTTGAATATGTATTGTCAGGTTGGACAGTAGTTTCTTCAGTCAATGTATGTCTTTAGTTATATTTACGGCTATGGTTAAGTTCTGTTAAACAGTAGGAGGTTGAGTATTCCAATAGGAAGTTGCAGAAATGTCTACACTCTTCTCTTAGTTCATAACATTTTGACCATAGCATACTATTACCATGTGCTTTTCCGGCTGTGCTTCCACTACTTTCTGGTCATCAGGGTCAACCTCTTGGCATTGCCCATGGATCTCCCAAACTGTGAAGAAAAAATTATACAACAGTCACTCCCATGATGGGTCCTTTACTTGTATTGTACTGAAACCAAAGGTGAACTTGGAGTTGATTTAGCCCCCTACCCACAGTTCCTTTTGCACCCTGACCCAATGTATGTGCTGCATATACAGTAGTTACTACTTGAGTTAACAAATGAAATCTCACCTGAACAAGCCAGCAGACAGAGGGCAAGGAGGACCAGAGATGTCTTCATGATTTGCGGTGGTAGAGATGTGAAGAGTAAAGTCGTGTTGGGGTTTGGTAAAGAGACTTATGAATCAGACAAGCCCCTTTATACATAGAGGCCCCTCTATCTACAGCCCCCTGTACAAACCCCACCTACGACCTATTGATAGTACATCTTACATTGACCACAACACACAAACCTTACAAGCAGGATGTTACTTGGAAGGATGTCATATTTTCTAGTGGTTTAGTATATACTGATGAGGAGTAATCTTCATATAACCTTTTTCCATCTATCCAAAGTCTGATCTTCATTTTAATTTCATTTTAATTAGTCAATTACAGATTAAGCCATGTACTGTATGTCATGGAAAGAGCAGGTGTTCTTAATGTTTTGTACACTCAGTGTATGTTTTCAGCAGAATACACCACACTGACATATTGATTCCAACTTGTTCAGCTAGCTTACAAGTGGCACATTTAGGGCTATATCTACTAAGCTAACATATGGAGTTGTTTTATGATAGTAATAATATGGACCATTAGCTATTTTAATTTGTATTTTAGGATACCTGTAGGTATATTAAAAACATTTACAAATTATTTGATGAAGAATTACATTTGCCCTTACTTCTATTAGCCCATAGAAGCGCATTGTATTACACAAAAATACATGGCAAAATAAATAAAAATGAAGTTTGTTTTGAAGTGTCTGAAATGTATCTGAGAGATATAGGAAAGCTCAGGATAACATCAAGGACAACATTTTTTTCTTATTGTTGTTTGTGGATCACTCCAGAGAACGCGTTTCCACTGATCCAGAGTCCAATGGCGGCGAGCTTTACACCACTCCAGCCAATGCTTGGCATTGTGCATGGTGATCTTAGCCTTGTGTGCGGCTGCTGGCCATGGAAACCCATTTCATGAAGTGCCCGATGAACAGTTATTGTGCTGACATTGCTTCCAGAGGCAGTTTGGAACTCAGTAGTGAGTGTTGCAACCGAGGACAGAAGATTTTTTACACGCTACGCGCTCAGTACTTGGCAGTCCTGTTCTGTGAGCTTGTGTGGCCTACCACTTCTCGGCTGAGCCGTTGTTGCTCCTAGACGTTTCCACTTCACAATAACAGCACTTACAGTTGACCGGGGCAGCTCTAGCAGGGCATAGATTTGACAAACTGACTTGTTGGGAAGGTGGCATCTTATGACAGTGCCAAGTTGAAAGTCACTGAGCTCTTCAGTAAGGCCATTCTACTGCCAATTTTTTGTCTATGGAGATTCCATGGCTGTGTGCTCGATTTTATACATCTGTCAGCAAGAGTGTGGCTAAACTAGCCGACTCCACTAATTTGAAGGGGTGTCCACATACTTTTGTATATATAGTGTATATCTCCATAATGCATACACAATATACAGTGCATTTGGGAAGTATTCAGACCCCTTCACATTTTCCACATTTTGTTACATTAGTCTTACTCTAAATTGGATTAAATTATTTTTTCCACTCATCAATCTACACACAATACCACATAATGACAAATCGAAAACAGGATTTTAGAATGTTTTGTAAATGTATTAAAAATACAATACAGAAATACCTTATTTACATAAGTATTCAGACCCTTTGCCATGAGACTCGAAATTGAGCTCAGGCGCATCCTGTTTCCATTAATCATCCTTGAGATGATTCTACAACTTGATTGGAGTCCATCTCTTGTAAATTACATTGATTGGACATGATTTGGAAAGGAACACAGCTGTCTATTTAAGGTCCTACAGTTGACAGTGCATGTCAGAGCATAAACTAAGCCATGAGGTCGAAGGAATTGTCCGAAGACTCCGAGACAGGATTGTGTCGAGGAACAGATCTTGGGAAGGGTACCAAAACATTTCTGCAGCATTGAAGTTCCCCAAGAATAGAGTGGCCTCCATCACTCTTCAATGGAAGAAGTTTGTAACCACTAAGATTCTTCCTAGAGCTGGCAATCGAGGGAGAAGGGCCTTGGTCAGGGAGGTGACCAAGAACACGATGGTCACGCTGACAGAGCTCCAGAGTTCCTCTGTGGAGAAGGGAGAACCTTCCAGAAGGACAACCATTTTTGCAGCACTCCACCAATCAGGCCTTAATGTTAGAGTGGCCAGATGGAAGCCACTCCTCAGTAAAAGGCACATGACAGCCCGCTTGGAGTTTGCCAAAAGGGACCTAAATGACTTTCAGACCATGACAAACAAGATTCTCTGGTCTGTTGAAACCAAGATTGAACTTTTGGCCTGGAATGCCAAGCGTCATTTCTGGAGGAAACCTGGCACCGCTCATCATCTGGATAATACCATCCCTACGGTGAAGTATGGTGGTGGCAGCATCATGCTCTGGGGATGTTTTTTCAGAGGCAGGGACTGAGAGACTAATCAGGTTTGAGGGAAAGATCAACGGAGTAAAGTACAGAGAGATCTCCGGAGAGACCTGAAAATAGCTGTGCTGCGATGCTCCCCCATACAACCTGACAGAGCTTGTGAGGATCTGCAGAGAATAATGGGAGAAACTCCCCAAATACAGGTGTGCCAAGCTTGTAGTAGCGCCATACCCAAGAAGACTTGAGGCTGTAATGGCTGCCAAAGGTGCTTCAACAAAGTAAAGGGTCTGAATACTTATGATATTTCAGTTTTTTATTTGTAATACTTTTGCAAAAAAAAAGAACTGTTTTTGATTTGTCATTATGGGGTATTGTGTGTATGTAGATTGATGAGGGAAAAAGACAATGGGTCTGAATACTTTCCCAATGCACTGTATAATGAATGTAGAGACCCCCATGCAGCCTGTGTCACCAAAAGATACACCTTGTGTATTCTACTTTTCTAACTCTCAACAGTAAGACCCCGACTGAGTTCCTAAAAAATAAACAGGTCTACTGGTGAAAAACTAAACGCCAACTGGGAAGGGTTGCTGTCTGGGGGAGACTCAAATAAGAACTACTTAGGTTTATGTAGTGTAATGTTTATATATCTGCTTCTGAGAGGATTCTAGCTAGACTAGAGCATAACCACATTCATGACTTAGTCTGGCTGGCCTCAAACTGATATGTTAATAGCTGTGGGAAGCGACTTGCTGCACTCTCTATAAAGTATTTCCAGTATGCATGCATACTACATCTTTCAAACTGTGAAAAGAGTTGTGCACGTTAAAAAAAATTATCCCCAACCATAATAGTGTGGTTAGCAACACTTCACACAAATGGGTATGCTTAAATACTTAACAAGGTGGCAGTAGCACCATCCACAACCCTAACCCTAACTGAAACCGTTCAGTAATTGCTTTTTATAAATTGGAAATTACAATAACAGGTGATGAAATTAGTTATCCTAACCAAAATCGCCTTGGCCCAATCTCTGAGTGATACACTGAGGTGATAACACTGATGTGTGACTAGGCACGTTCCCAAAGTATCTTGAAGCCCACCCAACACCCTCCTTTGTGGAAATGTTCAACAGTGAGAAGATGACAAGTCAGTGGTTTAACTAACAAGAAAGGAAACCACAGTGTAAAGCTGTGTGTCTTTAGAAACTCACACCAAATTGGGGGAACATTGTTTCACTCATGATGCTCCACCCCCAGAGTTGAGTCGTTAATATTTGTGTTTCCATTGAATACTTACAAAACATATAGACACAATACAAATACAGACACAATTCATGTTTAAAGGCACACACCCTGTAATCATTATATCTACATAATGCATTCAAAATATTGGTGCCAAGATCCCTATCCAGCAGCAAATAGAGGACCAAGCGGTGTAATCTCAATGGAATCAAAGCAACACCAATCTTTAAGGGTGTCAGAACTCAAGTCCTCCTTACAGTGAGGGGGCATTAGTTAGATTTAAGTCATTTTGCAGACGCTCTTATTCAGAGCGACTTACAGTTACATTATCATTATATATTTTTTTTCATACCCCCCGTGGGAATCGAACCCACAACCCTGGCGTTGGAAACGCCATGCTCTACCAACTGAACTACATCCCTGTCAGCCATTCCCTCCCCTACCCAATTGTGCGCCGCCCCATGGGTCTCCCGGTCGCGGCCGGCTACGACAGAGCCTGGATTTGAACTAGGATCTCTAGTGGCACAGCTAGTACTGCGATGCAGTGCCTTAGACCACTGCGCCACTTGGGAGTTAACCTCCTCTGGCCCCATGTCTGCTGCAGCGCCTCACGGTCCAGTTTGTTGAGCTTCTGTGAGCACAGCCACAGCCACAGGTCCTGGACCTGTTCTGACAGGCCGTCCAAACTAGAGTTGTCCCAGGGTCCGGCTGCCTGACAACCTGAAGAAAGAGAGAGAGGAAACAAATTAGAGGGACTAAGAGAGAGCCTGAGAGTCAGACTGAGAACCAATAGACTACTATAGGCCTACTGTAACTTGAAGGTTGAAATAGGTCAAAGGTCGCTGGGTGGAGAGGAGGCTGTGGAGTCCCACTGAGGTCACTGCTGGGTTCTCTGACAGGTCCACAGACACCACGGAGGGACAGACAGGCAGACACCTGGACAGCAGGACACACAGAACATACAGATGTCAGTACTGGACAGTCAGGTCACATGAACCAGAGGTAGTGTACAGGGCAGATACTTGGAAAAGACCCAGGAAGCTCAACTAGCTAAATACAGAAGGACAAGGGGTGATATACATTGAGAGAAACCACAAACACACCCCTGGCGAGGGTGGCTACGCTGCCGTCCATTTCCTGCCAGACTCAGTTGGGTTAGGGAGCAGTCATCCTGTGGAACACACAAAGGACCAATCAGAACCATGTTTTCTGTGCCTCCTCCTCCATTTCAGCAAGGGACCAATCAAGACCAAGATCTCATGCTATGCCCTTAACCAGGAAGTTAGTTATTACACCCAATATGTCAGTGTTGAGTTCTCAGCTTGGCCTCCAGCTTAAACATGACTAATCAACATGAATCCTACTTACAGGGGGACCATCACTACATTCGTTCCTCTATTGAAGACCATCTTTCCATAGTGCCCCATTAAGTCAAATGGTGTACACACTTTAAGATACAATGAAGATACTACCATTGTATCCTAACTACCATATCAGCACATGTTTCTTAGCTTGAATACCAGAGGCAAAGTTGTGGAGCAGATAAGTAGATGACATACTTCCTTTTCAACCTGTGAAATGTTTTCACAGCTTGCAAGGCGCCTGCCTTAAACCTGTGGTTTATGTTTACTGGTTAACAGACCACTGATAAGCGCTTTACAGAGAAAGAAGAGTTTCATTAACAGAAACCCAACCAATTGTTTCAACAAATTCTGTTAAAAGCTTCTCATCATTTTAGTGATTTATTTATTGTATTTGCAGTCTTTATCGTGTACCTTCCTGGACAAATTTCCTCTACTAAGTATCTACTTACTGTAGATACTGTGATAGTTTGTGCAGTTCTTTAGACAAACAATGCTTAATTAAATACTCTATAAAATAACTTTATTTGAATTTGTGTGTGTGTATGTGTGTGCATTTGTGTGTGTGCATGTGTGTGTGTGTGTTTACCTGGGACAGGAGGACTGACCTCAGATGTTCTAAAGCAGGGTGGTCAGCGGGTCCACAGCGGATGGCAGCCAGATCGAGGTGTGTGAGACAGTGGAGAGGCAGAGTCTTCAGGACCAACTCAAAGCCCATAGAGCCCAGGGCATTATGGGACAGATTCACTGCCTTCAGGTGCCCTGTGCCTGTAGGACCATGAGAGGATTCTGATTCTTAGGTCACATTTCAAGAACCACCTCACAAACAGATAGCAATGTATCCATGTGGAGTTGAAAATTGGTGTCCCCAATGTTCCATTGCGGCTCCTGTGCTTTTCACCATTTATATAAATAATCTAATGCTAATAATATTTGTAATATCAGTGTAAAAAGGGTATTAATGAGCCTGTTTACCTGCCAGGGTGCTGGCCAGTAGGAAGCAGTGCTGCTGTTTACCTGCCAAGGTGCTGGCCAGTAGGAAGTGGTGCTGCTGTTTACCTGCCAAGGTGCTGGCCAGTAGGAGGTGGTGTTGCTGTTTACCTGCCAGGGTGAGCGCCAGTAGGAAGAAAGTTTTGCTGTTTACCTGCCAAGGTGCTGCATGTGTAGAAGGTGGTGTTGCTGCTTACCTGCCAAGGTGCTGGCCAGTAGGAGGTGGTGTTGCTACAGGCAGCGGGTTGTTAGGCTGGAGAGACAAGACAGCCTCATACATCAGAGTCAGACCATTTTCCAACCACAAACACCTAGCCTGGCCTGTCCTGCACACCCACTGCTGCCAGGGGGGCGTGTGAAGTCAGGAGGGGGGTTGTGTGTGTGTGTGTGAGCAGCCGGTCCAGTGTTACTACCAGGCCTGTGGCCTCCTGCCACGCCTCTCACTGCAGAAAGAGGGCAATCTGCTCTCCCCCCAGGACCTGCTTCTGGCTGTTCTCCACACCAATGATGAGGTGAGGCCAAACCCCTAACCACTGACACAGGATCAGATATTTTTCCATCCTTCTAATGGTTAATGTTAAGAGTGAGGATAGGGTAATCTGATCCTAGATCTGTGGGTAGGGTCAACTTCTACCTTAAGCGAAACTGGTGATGGTAATTATGATGGTGGTGATGATGTCCACTGCAGGTCTTGGCTGAGGTGTGTTCGTGGGACCTCCTCCCTCTTCCTGATCAATACAAGAAGGCCTGTCACAGCATGACAGTGGGTGAGCATGTGAACACACACATACCTAACGACCACAGCCTCTACCGGCCTGTTATATTTCCTGCCACAGAGATGTCTAAATAACACCTTGATCCAAGAGTCCCTAAATTACTTTTAGGAATTATTTCTGAGATGTGAACACCTGAAGTGCATTGTTAATCCATGCCGTGTATGTGTGTGTCTGCGTTTATGTGATGTGATGTGTGTCCAGAGGAGAACAAGCATGTGGTTCGTCTGTGTGAGGTGTAGGACGGCAGTCCCTCTGTGTCAGTGTGTGACCTCAGCCTGACCCCCTCCTCCCTCTCCCCTCTCCCCTCTCCTCCACGCCCTCAAACTGCAGGTCAGACTCACCCAGCTGTCTGGCAACCATTTCCACGACTGACACAGACATATAGTGCCTTCAGAAAGTATTCATACCCCTTGAGGCAGAGGAATGTATTTTAGAAACCATAGAAACAGAACTACTAGAACAGAAATCCCCATTCAAGTCAATGATCTGAGATGGGTGAACCAGTCTAGTAATTCTATTTCTATATTAGAAACCATTAACTACCCAGTCCTTAACATACACTGCCTCATCCAATGATGCAAATACAAGAGAGCTCGTGGAACGAATAGAAAGGGTCCAAAAGTGCAAACCCCACCCACCTGGAACTCCAGGTAGACTAAAGCAAATTCTCAAGGTATTTGAAAAATTTGAAATATTATTTGAACCCAGGTCGGCTCATAGTCAATCTCTCTAACCTGCTGAGTGCTGTGGTGGGTCTGGGGTGGCGTGGAAGGTCGGGGGTCATCGTCGTCGGTTACTGTGGGGCTCTATGTCCTGCTGCCATCGCGGTAAAGCTGGGTAATATGGACAATATATCATATACCGGTATTTTATTCCATTTTGATGGTATTTGATGTTTCTGAATAATGAAAGTTCTAAATATACATTATGGGTAGTGAATGACAACTTATTAATTCTAAGTGGTTTTAATGGGCTTTCTCCATTCTGGTTGATTTATACCAAACTTCAACCAAAAATAATAAGAGGACAAAACGTTGTATTGATCGGTCTCCGTCCGTTAGTACGTTAGTCACACGCGATATCTCAGACAGCACTGGCCCGATTTTGACAAAACTTCGTCTTGCCATAGAGATCCGGCATTAACATCATTACACTGATTGGCCCAAGGAGGGACCTATAGTAATTAACTGAAATGTGTTAGTCACACGCAATATCTCAATTGGCCCAAGGGGGTGGTGCTACATCATTCTTCGTGGACGATAGGTTTACTGTTGCCTTGTATTTTATAGTAACAATTAACAATAGTGACTCATTTTCAAGTGCCATTCAAGACACAGAGACATTACATGGCAAGCAAAACAGAAACTTAGAACCCCTAAAAGTCTAAGCTAACATATGGCATTGTTTTAAGATGGTCATCCCATGGATCATTTAGCTATTTGATTTTGAATTTTAAGACCCCTGTAGGTACTAAAAAATAATGTAGCCCATAGAAACACATATAATAACATATTCATACTGGCAAAATAGACCTCCAAAAAATACATCATAAGGAATTAGGATTTGAAGTGTCTGTTTTTAGGAGATATAAGAAATCTCAGGATATATATATATATATATATATTTTGTGAACACATATTTAACCCCCTTTTTTTTGTTTGCACAAAACTACTTCAATAATTCCATACATTTTTTCAACTGGTATCAGATTACCTTCAGATGAGTCCTGTGACACCTGTGTGGGTTGAAGAGCAAAACAGAGAACACCATCGTGTTGGTGATAGTCTCCCCTCTCCATAGTGGGATCATATTAGATTTTGTTTTGTTGATAGATTGTGGCTTCTATCAATGTACTTTTCTGCATCATTTCCAATCCCCCATATATATTATTGTGTAAATTATATATTATTTTAAATATTTTCTTTCTTTATAATTTTTCCCTAACCCTACGACCCTCTCCTAATTGGAGTAAACTAATGGACACCAATACTTACATGCTGACCACACCGCCCGCGTTGCAAAATAAAATGTACAAATACATGTTATTCAATCATTGTACTCACACTGCTCGCATCGTCAACGAGCATCTGCATAGCCAGGCGCTAAAATAGAACTTGGTTCTATTTGTGACGCTTGGCGCGCTGCAAGTCCCACCTCTCCCATCTCTTCATTGTTTTTTAGCAGCATGCAGCATACTGTATACCCACGTGGGTGATTGAAAGATGAACTGAGGTCCACACTCCAGTCCAGTTGGGTGTGGTAAGGCACCTTAAAGTTGGTTGCCAACCACCATATAAATTCCAAAGAAGAAGAAGCCTGAAGGAGGAGAGATTACTAGAAATGAACTCAGTTTACCATTTTATCTTTGGATTAATTGTCGGAGTAGAGGACCTTGTGCATTTCAGGTAAAATCACAACCCAATGTTTATATCCCAGGACAAATTAGCTAGCAACAGCAAGCAAGCTAAATTGCCATAAATGTTTAATGTTTTTCAACCTGTCCCCAAATTAATATAGTTGGTTAAAAGTTTGTTTTGAAATTTCAACCTGTGTGTCCTGATCGCGTCTGATGTGGGTGAAATCAACATGTGCGCGATGGCACACGTAGACGCACACGCGCGGTGTGGTCAGCATGTTAGGCTTCTACTTCCAGCTTATATCAGCTTATCCAGCTACATTGAACAAAAATGTAAACGCAACCTGCAACAATGTCAAAGATTTTAATGAATTACAGTTCATATAAGGAAATCAATCAATTGAAATATATTCATTAGGCCCTAATCTATGGATTTCACATGACTGGGAATACAGATATTCATCTGTTGGCCAAAGATACCTTAACAAATAGGTTGGGCCGTGGATCAGAAACTAGTCAGTATCTGGTATGACCACCATCTGCCTCATGCAGCGCGACACATCTCTTTTGCAACGAGTTGATCAGGCTCCCACTCCTTTTCAGTGGCTGTGTGAAGTTGCTGAATATTGGGGGGAACTGGAACATGCTGTCGTACACATCGATCCAGAGCATCCCGAACTGGCTCAATGGGTGACATGTCTGGTGAGTATGCAGGCCATGGAAGAATTGGGACATTTTCAGCTTCCAGGAATTGTGTACAGATCATTGCGACATGGGGCCTTGCATTATCATGTAGAAACATGAGGTGAACATGGCGTGGCTGGAACAGGTTTAAAATGGCGGACAGAAACCAGGAAGGAGAGAAGAAGAAGAAAGAGAGTATCTTTGACCTGTCATAGTACATTGATAAACAAATCCGTGTGAAGTTTCAGGGAGGACGAGAGGCCAGTGGAGTTCTGAAGGGGTTTGACCCCCTGTTGAACCTGATATTGGATAGCACCATCGAGTACTTGCGGGATCCTGACGACCAGTTCAAGCTGACCGAGGACACGCGGCAGCTGGGCCTGGTGGTTTGTAGAGGGACATCCGTGGTGCTCATCTGTCCTCAGGACGGCATGGAAGCCATCCCCAACCCCTTCATCCAGCAGCAGGACGGATAGTCGGCCAGCCTCGTTCTCTAGGATGACCTCACAGTAATCCAATTCCTGGTGTGTATGTCAATTGTATTTCCTTGATTCCTTGCATCCTCTACTTGCTTCCTTCTCAAAATGCATTGGAGGAGAAGATCAGAGGAGAGGAACCTAAGATCTACTCCAGTGTGCTTTGAGAAGAAGGGAGGATGTGAGGATTCAATTAAATATTATTGCGGTTAGTATGGAGAAAAAATATATACAAATAAAAAAAATGGATGCACTCACTAACTGTAAGTCGCTCTGGATAAGAGCGTCTGCTAAATGACTAAAATGTAAATGTAATTGTCATGTAAAATGTGATGGCGGCAGATGAATGGCACGACAATGGGCCTCAGGATCTTGTCACAGTATCTCTGTGCATTCAAATTGCCATCGAAAAAATGCAATTGTGTTCGTTGTCCATAGTTTATGCCTGCCCATACCATAACCCCACCGCCACCATGGGGCATTCTGTTCACAAAATTGACATCAGCAAACCGCTTGCCAACATGACGCCATACAAGTGGTCTATGGTTGTGAGGCCGGTTGGACGCACTGCCAAATTCTCCAAAACGACATTGGAGGCAGTTTATAATGAAAATTCAATTCTCTGGCAACAGCTCTGGTGGACATTGCATTGTGTGACAAAACTGCACATTTTAGAATGGTATTTTATTGTCCCTAGCACAAGGTGCACCTGTGTAATGATCATGCTGTATACATTTTACATTTACATTTTAGTCATTTAGCAGACGCTCTTATCCAGAGCGACTTACAGTTAGTGAATACATATTTCTTTTATACTGGCCCCCCGTGGGAATCGAACCCACAACCCTGGCGTTACAAACGCCATGCTCTATCAACTGAGCTACATCCCTGCCGGCCATTCCCTCCCCTACCCTGGACGACGCTGGGCCAATTGTGCGCCGCCCGTATAATCAGCTTCTTGATATGCCACACCTGTCAGGTGGATGGATCATCTTGGCAAAGGAGAAATGCTCACTAACAGGGATGTAAACAAACTTGTGCACAAAATTTGAGAGAAATAAGGTTTTTGTGCAGATGGAACATTTCTGAGATATTTTTTTTCTGCTCATGAAACATGGGACCAACACTTTACATGTTGTGTTTATATGTTTGTTCAGTGTATATAATTTTTACGGATCCAAATTGCAGATTTAAAAGAAAACATAAATCTTCAGCGGACAATGAAACCTTTGTTTTTAAGCCCTGGATTTATAGCCCCTTGATATTATTGTTGGATCTGATTTTAATAGCAAACATTTCAATTGCCATAATAAATACCTCCCGAGTGGTGCAGTGGTCTAAGGCACTGCATCGCAGTACTAGCTGTGCCACTAGAGATCCTGGATCGAATCCAAGCTCTGTTGTAGCCGGCCGCGACCGGGAGACCCATGGGGCAGCTCACAATTGGTCCAGGGTAGGGGAGGGAATGGCCGGCAGGGATGTAGCTCAGTTGGTAGAGCATGGTGTTTGCAACGCCAGGGTTGTGGGTTCGATTCCCCCGGGGGCCAGTATGAAAATAAATAAATGTATGCACTCACTAACTGTAAGTCGCTCTGGATAAGAGCGTCTGCTAAATGACTAAAATGTAAATAGATATGCCAATAGTGGACAACCTTGTTTTTCTCTTCTTGCCAGTTTAATACTTTCTGAGAAGTACCCATTATTTACTATTTTACACTTGGGGTTACTATACATAACTTTAACCCATTGTAGAAGAGATCCTCCAAAATTAAAAAGTCCAGGCATTTATATATAAATTCCAGTCGTATTTTATCAAAGGCCTTTTGAAAGTCAGCTATGAATACCAGGTGTGGTTTCGATTGTTCCAGTACTTGTCTTATATTATCGCCAGTGTATCGTCCATGTAAAATTATTATTGGTGTTTGTGGTTCACTCCAAAGAACGCGTTTCCACTGATCCAGAGTCCAATGTCGGCGAGCTTTACACCACTCCAGACAGTGCTTGGCATTGTGCATGGTGATCTTAGCCTAGTGTGTGGCTGCTGGCCACGGAAACCCATTTCATGAAGCTCCCAACGAACAGTTATTGTGCTGACATTGCTTCCAGACGCAGTTTGGAACTCAGTAGTGAGTGGTGCAACTGAGGACAGACGATTTTAACGCGTTACGTGCTTCAGTACTTGGCAGTCCCATTCTGTGAGCTTGTGTGGCCTACCACTTCTCGGCTGAGCCGTTATTTCTCCTAAAGCAGCTCTAGCAGGGCATAGATTTGACAAACTGACATGTTGAAGTTGAAAGTCACTGAGCTCTCCAGAAAGGCCATTCTACTGCCAATTTTTGTCTATGGAGTTGCATGGCTGTGTGCTCGATTTTATACACCTGTCAGCAACGGGTGTGGCTAAAATAGCCGACTCCGCCAATTTGAAGGGGTGTCCACATAGTTTTGTATATACAGTGTATATCTCCATAATGCATACACAATATATGGTGCATTTGGGAAGTATTCAGACCCCTTCACCTTTTCCACATTTTGTTACATTACAGCCTTATTCTAAATTTGATTAAATTATTTTTTCCCCTCATCAATCTACACACAATACCACATAATGACAAAATCGAAAAACAGGATTTTAGAATTTGTTGTAAATGTATTAAAAATACAAAACAGAAATACCTTATTTACATAAGTATTCAGACCCTTCGCCATGAGACTCGAAATTGAGCTCAGGCGCATCCTGTTTCCATTGATCATCCTTGAGATGTTTCTACAACTTGATTGGAGTCCACCTGTGGTAAATTCAATTGATTGGACAGGTTTTGGAAAGGAATACAGCTGTCTATATAAGGTCCCACAGTTGACAGTGCATGTCAAAGCAAAAACTAAGCCATGAGGTCGAAGGAATTGTCCGTAGAGCTACGAGACAGGATTGTGTTCCCCAAGAACACAGTGGACTCCATCTTTCTTCAATGGAAGAAGTTTGTAACCACTAAGATTCTTCCTAGAGATAGCCGCCCAGCCAAACTGCGCAATCGGGGGAGAAGGGCCTTGGTCAGGGAGGTGACGAAGAACCCGATGGTCAGCCTGACAGAGCTCCAGAGTTCCTCTGTAGAGAAGGGAGAACCTTCCAGAAGGACAACCATCTCTGCAGCATTCCACCAATCAGGCCTTAATGTTAGAGTGGCCAGATGGAAGCCACTCCTCAGTAAAAGGCACATGACAGCCCGCTTGGAGTTTGCCAAAAGGGACCTAAAGGACTCTCAGACCATGACAAACAAGATTCTCTGGTCTGTTGAAACCAAGATTGAACTCTTTGGCCTGAATGCCAAGGGTCATTTCTGGAGGAAACCAGGCACCGCTCATCACCTGGATAATACTATCCCTACGGTGGTGTATGGTAGTGGCAGCATCATGCTCTGGGGATGTTTTTCAGCGGCAGGGACTGAGAGACTAATCAGGTTTGAGGGAAAGATGAACGGAGTAAAGTACAGAGAGATCTCTGGAGAGACCTGAAAATAGCTCTGCAGCGACGCTCCACATCCAACCTGACAGAGCTTGAGAGGATCTGCAGAGAACAATGGGAGAAACTCCCCAAATACAGGTGTGCCAAGCTTGTAGCGTCATACCCAAGAAGACTTGAGGCTGTAATGGCTGCCAAAGGTGCTTCAACAAAGTAAAGGGTCTGAATACTTATGATATACTTGTGATATTTCAGTTATTTATTTGTAATACTTTTGCAAAAAAAATAACTGTTTTTGCTTTGTCATTATGGGGTATTGTGTGTATGTAGATTGATGAGGGGAAAAAAACAATTTAATCAATTTTAGAATAAGGCTGTAACGTAAAGAAATGTGGGAAAATTCAAGGGGTCTGAATACTTTTCCAAATGCACAGTATAATGCATGTAGAGACCCCTCTGCAGCCTGTGTCACCAAAAGATACACCCTGTGTATTCTACTTTTCTAACTCTCAACAGTAAGACCCTGACTGAGTTCCTAAAAAAATAAACAGGTCTACTGGTGAAAAACAAAACGCCAACTGGGAAGGGTTGCTGTCTGGGGGAGACTCAAATAAGAACTACTTAGGTTTATGTAGTGTAATGTTTATATATCTGCTTCTGAGAGGATTCTAGCTAGACTAGAGCATAACCACATTCATGACTTAGTCTGGCTGGCCTCAAACTCAATGTCCCCAACCATAATAGTGTTGTTAGCAGCACTATGCTTAAATACTTAACATGTGGCAGTAGCACCATCCACAACCCTAACAAAAAACATTTAGTAATTGCTTTTTATGAATTGGAAATTACAATAACAGGTGATGAAATTAGTTATCCTAACCAAAATCGCCTCGTCCCAATCTCTGAGTGATATAGTGATACACTGAGGTGATAACACTGATGTGTGACTAGACACGTTCCCAAAGTATCTTGAACCCCACCCAATCCCCTCCTTTGTGGAAATGTTAAACAGTGAGAAGAAGGCCAGTCAGTGGGTTAACTAACAACGAAGGAAACCACAGTGTGAAGCTGTGTGTCTTTAGAAACTCACACCAAGTTGGGGTGGAAAATTGTTTCACTTGCAAGACTCATGATGCTCCACACCCCAGAGTTGTGTCGGAGATAATGATAATTCTGTTCATGTTAATATTTGTGTTTTCCATTGAATACTTACAAAACATATAGACGCAATACAAATACAGACACACACACTGTAATAATTATATCTACATAATGCATACAAAATATTGGTGCCGAGATCCCTCTGCAGCCTGTGTCACCAAAAAATGCCTCAAATTTGAGGACTAAGGAATGTAAATAATCTGAAGAGTTTACGCATTGGTATCCAAGCGTCTTCAGTCTTTAAGGGTGTGAGAACTCAAGTCCTCCTTACAGTGAGGGGGCATTAGTGAGCCTCCTCTGGCCCCAGGTCTGCTGCAGCTCCTCACGGTCCAGTTTGTTGAGCTTCTGTGAGCACAGCCACAGGTCCTGGACCTGTTCTGACAGGCCGTCCAAACTAGAGCTGTCCCAGGGTCCGGCTGCCTGACAACCTGAAGAAAGAGAGAGAGGGAACAAATTAGAGGGACTAAGAGAGACTGAGAACCAATAGACTACTATAGGCCCACTGTACCTTGGAGGTTGAGATAGGTCAAAGGTCGCTGGGTGGAGAGGAGGCTGTGGAGTCCCACTGAAGTCACTGCTGGGTTCTCTGACAGGTCCAAAGACACCACGGAGGGACAGAGGTAGACACTTGGACAGCAGGACACACAGAACATACATTTCTCAGTACTGGACAGTCAGGTCACATGAACCAGAGGTAGTGTACAGGGCAGATACTTGGAAAATACCCAGGAAGCTCAACTAGCTAAATACAGAAGGACAAGGGTGATATACATTGAGAGAAACCACAAACACACCCCTGGCGAGGGTGGCTACGCTGCCGTCCATTTCCCGCCAGACTCAGGTGGGTTAGGGAGCAGTCATCCTGTGGAACACACAAAGGACCAATCAGAACCATGTTCTCTGTGACTCCTTTTCCATTTTCAGCAAGGGACCAATCAAATCCCAGATCTCATGGTATGCCCTTTACCAGGAAGTTAGTACTATGTCTATCACCCAATGTCAGTGCTGAGTTCTCAGCTTGGCCTCCAGCTTAAACATGACTAATCAACATGAATCCTACTTACATCACTACATTTGTTCCTCTATTGAAGACCATCTTGCCATAGCTCCCAATTAAGTCAAATGGTGTATACACTTTAAGATACAATTAAGATACTGTCGTATATGATGAATGGTGGCAATTATTGCTGTCAACAAAAGGAGTCGGCTCATACTGAACATTGATCATAAGGTTTATTCAGACCACAAGCTTCAGCATGAGTTTACAGACACGCGTGGTCCGGAGAGCAGTGTCCTCCAATTCTAATGGCTGCTCTAACGTCTCATCGTTTAACCCCTATTTATAAACACTGATGCCCCCTCTTCTGGCCAATCACCAGTCTCCCCTGTCTACAACCCACCCCCTGTCTGTGGTATGTGGTATTACACCTAAAACATTCCCTCTTGATACTACCATAAACAACATTCTATTTCTTCATGAAAAACATTTAACAAAGGCATAATCTTCAGATACTATATTCCCCCCTTTCGAGACGAACTAAACGTCTCGAAACCAAACAGAATAGGATTATGACTAGTAACAACTTATCTTATTAAGTATCTTTAACCTTAAACCAAAACATTCTCCTCTAGAGTGTAAATACCTTTCTTATGAAATATGAATAACTGTTGATGAAGTGTGAACACATTACTATGAATTATGAACAAACTGTTTATGAAGTGTGAACACATTACTATGAATTATGAATAAATCTTTATGGAGTGTGAGAGCGAAAAACTGTCCGGCAACCTTTGTTCCAAATCCATCCATCCATCAATCAAGACAGTAAAATTCTCTCACGGTCCCTCTGCCCCAGGCAACCACCGCGGTACTCCAGATAAACTCATAAATCATGTAAAGACATTTGAAACTATGATGCCATTAAATACACATGTTCCCCTGCAAACAAAATCCTATCCAGAAACATCCCCTCTCAAGCTGGTCAACCCATAGGACTTGAAAAGGAATCTCTCCCTGCCTAACCGTCCTTTCCCTAACCCCATCGAAATAAACAAAAGCATCTAAGATCCTCATCTGCATTCAATAACATCAAACATCATTCTACTAAAATCAATACCTAAGAATATGACACCATTATGTATTACACATCAAATATGTCTATATTTCATTGCTGACACTGGAATGTAGTCCACTACACTTCATCTCCTCCGTAGTCTCCTCCTCCAATGGACTTGTTGATGATGGAATCAGCCACACCCTCCTTGTTTCATCTCCTCCAGTCATATTGTCCCTTCATATTGTCTTTGTTTCAGTATTCCAATCTCCACATGTTCTCCCAAATGCTTCTGGAATGACAAGAAAATAAACGACCAAACAGTATCCTTTGCAAAACAACCACTTTCAAATTAAACCTCAATTTCACCTAAGAATTTAAAAAATGATACATAAATGATGCATGAATCACATTATCCATTCCCCCCTTTGATTCATAAATCATACTAAAAATCATACTAATATTGAAAAAACTATTTGAAAAATCATCAAATAATCCAAAATGATATTTATCCATCAGTTCCACTTGTCCATCTTTATCCAGATCAGGAACAGTCAACACCGGCATCTGAGTGTTGTCTCCAGGCATCACAACACCAACCCATCTTAATATCATAGCTTTTGCAAAGGTCAGTACAAACATCACACAGTGTTATCAAAGCTGAAACTAGAATCTGACCCATCACTGCCCCTACTGGCCTAATTGATCTTGTAACCAAATCTTCTCAGATCTCCCAAACACATCTCTTATAATGTATCTATAACCCCAGTGATATTATCTGACCTATCTGGACTCAAAGTATAACTAATATTTATCCATATGATCTTCCCAAATGTTACACCATACCATGGAAGAAGTCCCCCCTTCTCCCTTAGACTTACCCTTCAATGATAGGCTTGAAGACTATGACATGTAGCCATGTCTCTTTTCACCCCATTTTCAACCCTAGCTTCAGATTTCTGTGTTGGTACCACTCCTCTTTTAATGGTAAAAACCTCATATGGAAGCTTAAACGTTGACCTGTAACAACATCCTATCCCCCATAGGGTAAGAATATACTCTATCATCACAAACCCACCAAATATCTCTAAAATTCCCATAGTCACATTGTCAGTCAAAAGCTAATCTTTTAACCATCAAAGTCCTGCTCTTCTTACTACCTGATATATAAAAAGTAACCTATTATTTGTCATTACTTATCCAAGGTTATCCTATACTCATCACACTCTGATATTCCCATAAACATACCCCTTACCTCATATGTTTTATTAGAACAACAACAACTTTTATCTTCACTGGTTCACCTGAATACTTCAGGTTTCCACTGTTACCTGACTTTACTTTCCATCTAACAATTCCCATAGGGTAATCCATTTACCCAAGAACACTTAAACCCTAGGCTTAAACCACTGTTCTGACAACTACATTATGTTATCTGTCAATGACTGTTGCCGATACCACAGTCATGACAAAGCATAACCCTGACCCAGACCCGCTAGAGGCTGCGCAACCGTCCAACACGTCTTGGGCTGGCATCCCCAACAGACATCAACCCCCAAGATTCCTCACTGATTCTTACAGAATGAGTTAATCTATCTCTAATTTTCACAACAGAGGAACGAGCAGCACTGATCAGATGCCCCCCCCCTCTGTCATCAAAATCAAAAGACCCCATCCTGCAGCTTCCATGATGAATCTCTCTTCTCCGTTTCAGATTAATCTATATTGCTCTCTACTACTATCTGCTCTGCTTTTTAACCCTATTCGTCGTAACCTAAACCCCCTGAGTCTCTCTTGCTGCCTCCTTTAATTTCAGAAAAGTTGTTGTCATCCTTCCTACATTTGCTATTACCATCGTATCATTAATCCCTTCCCAAAGTTACCGTTAACGTTGTTGATTTAGTTGATGAATTAAAACCCTTAATTTCCTCTAGTGGGAAACTACCAACATCCTATTCGATTATTCCCTGTTGGAGTGACTACTGTAATAAACTTATCCTTAACTCCCTCTGTGACTGTGGAAAGTTTTACAGACTTCAAATCTTCCATTATAAGCATCACCTTACAAATTACATAGCCCTTTAACCAATAATTCTTAACCGGAACAAATTTCTATGCTTTCACTAGATAAGTACACATATTCTCCCTGATCTTTATCTGTAACCTTACGCAAAATAAGTGAACAGTCACTCCTAACCCTCTTCTAAACTATACCTCCTTTTACTCCTGGTCCTAATAACAACACTTATTCTCCATAATTATCTCTCCATATGAGAGAAACGTCCCCATCCTAAACCCTAATAAGTGTTTTCCCCTAAAATTGGTGCTGTATTGGTTCCCTTATAATCAAATGCAATATATTTATGACTTTAATACCTATCAATGTTGAAAGAGTTAAATTGCTTCTCTCTGTTGTTCTAATAGACTGAAGTGTTAATGTCCTTATTTACTCCTAGTTTCCCCCAGTTTTCCCCTAAAACTTTGAACTCTTTCCTTGTACTTCCATCCATCACCACTAGTGTCACTTTTTTCCCCCAAATCTCAGTCCTATCTCTAAATCCCTGACTTTCAAACTTTTGATTACACAAAGTACACCTATAATGACCTTGATCTCCCTGCTGGAAACTGTAAATATAGATACTCAATCACCCTCAAATCATTCAGCAACACATACTTTCTCAATGCATCTGCTCCTAATCGATTTAAACTCCTACCATATCTTCCCACTAAACTTTAAAATGTCCTTCCTCACTGTTCTCTCTCTGTCTTACTACTAACTTTGAAACTTAGCTTACTGTCTCAGAGTTCCTTCACCCCTAGTTCTCCTAACTTATTTTAATCTAATCTTTTCTCTCATAACATTTAAAACCTTTTCCCACTGATTTATTGACAAAATTCCTTCCCCACCAATTTTTAGAATACGTGATTGGGAATTCCCCACCTGCTCCTGACTCCTTTACACAGACTTGGCAAAACCGACTAAACACCTTTTAGCCTAACCTCAAATCTCTTAGTGTAAGAATGTAACCCAAAATAACAGTCACCCCTATTAAGGTTTTTCCCAGACAGATTGTCTAACAGGCAATCTAATACATTATCACCCTTCCTATGATATTTATCTTTTAAGCAAATGATTCCCCAAAACCCTACTTCTTAAAATATTCTACCAGACAGTCAGTCGTCTAGTGTACATCTTATTGTACAATTCAATTTAAACAATGCATCTCTTCCCAACACTGCTATAACAGTTTCTTCTAATATTAGTATCTTAAGAGTAATTAACTATTTTACTACCTCAAATCCCTATCCTAATTCGTTATCAATTAGTGAGATGTTTAACCTCTTTAGGCTGAACCCAGATAAGTTTTCCCCTATTCACTATCCCTTCTAATTGTCAGTTGTTTCAACTGTTAACTATTTCCTCTTCTTCTCTAATCGATGCTATCAGCTGATACCCCCCTTCTGGATATTCTAGACACTCTAGAATATTTAGTGTTCACCTGGAGAACAGGTGATCTTGAATTGCCCCTGTATCTTCCTTAAAAATGTTCTCTTGTTTCCTCCTGACTTGTTGCTGTGGATAAGGAACATCTGGTACCCCCCTTTGGCTGGTACAATTGCATTTGATATTGTTCAGTTGAAGCTGTGACAGTGATTGTTGATTTGGTTCACTCTGATTCTTCATACTTTTCTTCTTCTCCACCACCAGTTATAAGTTGTATTTGATTGAGTTTTCTTCGGTCCAGTTCTTCTCGTTGTGGACCTATCAGTATTCTTCAACAGGTTATCTTCTAAGTTCTGTTCTTGAAATATCATCTTCCATCATCTTCTTACTTTTCTTCTGTGCCAGTCCTTGTAGGACAAACTCCTCTTGAAAATAAAGCACCTTTAATCTCCAAATCTTCATCGCTTTCTTCATCTTCAACTTCCATCAGAGATCAAATCTCTAGTATCCATTTCTTCTTTCCTCTCTTGCCACTTCCCTCTGATCACAGAGTCATATCCACCCATGCATAACCTCTTCATCATCACTCATCTTCTTTAACTTCCCCTTCTCCTTCACATTCCAGACATCTCCTATTGTTGGGATCCTTTTCTTCATCATCTTCTCTTCTCTTCATCTTCATCTTTCTGAACCTCCTTCTCTTCGTTTCCAGACATGTCGGTTCTTCTTACTTCTGGAGTTTTGAATTCATCTTCATCGTTGTTTCTGCTGGTACCCTATCTATTATTAATCTATATTTCTGATGCAATAATCACTCCTGGATGATTATTGTAAACTGAGAATAAACCTCCCTAAACTCTACTTTTAACCTATCTTATCGCTGACATATTTTATCAATTTCTGTTTGAGAATGAAGGGCAACTTTTGTTTCACTTGCCGGATACCCTAGCAACACTTTAGTTAAAGGATTACCACTATGCACTATATCAACCAATGTACTGACTTTCATAGTCCTGATAATTTTTACCCACTTGTAACAAGCCTTTCTATTCCTTTATTGTGAACTATCCTATTTTAAACTATATAGGTTATGTAGCCTTCTTCCCTGTAATTCTTAATATAACCTAACAACTCCAAATAAATCCCAATAAGTCCATTAAAAATCATGAATAATTAAAACCAATTTTTATTCCTATATCCTATGTCCCCAATTTATCCATTAGTGTTGACTATATTACCACAACCCATCAAATGCAAATAAATTAGTCAACTCCAAAGCAATCCCAACACAAAGCTTTTAACCCTTCAATGAATGATACAATTCCCATCAAATGCCAGTGATACACAGAGCATCCAAAATGCAATTTTTAATGAAATGGTATTTGCCAAGCCTATGCAAAATCGTCATAAACTCACATATCCTGTTAGGGAAAGATTTTGTAACCATAATCAGTACCAAAACCTTTTTGACTTGATCCTCTGCCACGTGACGTGATCACTTCCTGTATCTCCTCGCTCCCCCTCTCTCCTGTCTCTCATGACAAGGGACAAAGACACAAGAACAGCTTTTAGTAGTTCATGCCATCACTGAGTATTTCCAACCATTCAAAATTCATTCGTTCTACATTATTCACTCTAAGACTAAACTCAGGACTAATTATAGATCGCCCAAAAACATTTTGCTTTTAATCCGTCATTTAATTATTTAATTCAATCTATTATAATCCATTATCCTATATTTAATTTATAAATTCAATAGGCTACAAAACAAGTTTCATCTTTAACCAATCGCAGTTTAAACTAGAATCATCGTGTTAAAATCTCTTTATGCGTATTTGTTCCGTCGTCTGTGTTCCTCTGTCTCCCCCTGCAGTTTAACCAATGTGTTGTTTTACAGAATTCCACGCATGCGCAAATATCATTTTAAAATTAAACGCATCCCCATACATTTACTACATAGATCGCTCCAAACCATTTCATTTAATTTTAATCGTCTTATTTTAATTAATTATACTCCGTCAACATATATTTGATCTATAAATGTACTACATCTCGCCAAATAGTTTAACGTTCACATAACAGTTACTTTAACGATTTTAAAAGAGTCGTGTTCACCTCTCTTCTCGATAGCTCTTAAACCCCTAAAAGAAACCCCAAACAATCATATGACCTTACGCCACCATTTTGTTCCGTCGACTCAGCACGACCGCATGTCGTAACTCTCGCCCTGTAAAATCACACGCCTGCGCACATCCAATCAAAACCACATTTTCACCTCCACGAAACGGATACCAGTCCAGCTGTACCTTTCGCTCCCTCCTAGTCAAACAACATTTAACAGCGCTCACAAAACATACAACCTGACTTACAGACAGTGACAAGTTTAAGAGACTTTAATCCATCGCAATGGAATCTCTAAGGATATCCGTTAGCATGTAGCATGCAACACAATTAGCATTCAACCTTAGCATTTAGCTTAGCCTAAGGTACACCGTGACACTAAACACAATTAGCACTAGCATCCACCTCAGCCACCATGATGTAGCATGATTCACACTTTAGCCTTACAAAAATTAGCCTTTAGCCTTAAGCATTAGCATTAGCATTTAGCCACGATGTACCACGTGGCCCGAACCATACAATCAAGCATTTAACCACGAGGCACCACGTGGCTGAAACAATCCAGCATTAACACCAACCTCCAGCTAACTGCAGCCTACTAGCTATACAAATGAACACCCCGCACCGTAGCCAAATCATCATCATCACAATTATCTCCCCGTCTAACTTTTTTGTTGCCTTGAAAGATGAATCTCATATCAAGCGGTTATCCCCAACCAATTTCCCCGTCGGCCAGAGGAGGAGTATAACATAAATACAACCATTCACTTCATAATTCCCGCTTAAGGAATCAACCTGACCCAACCTAACTAAGTCCAGGATTTGTAGCCCACTCAATAATAATAATAAGAATTATTACGAGTCGCCCGTTTCGAGGTCTTTTCCGTATTCACGGTGCCCTAACTATGCAGATATCTTCCAACCTTTATTCTCTACCAATCCATTGTCCTAAACATGCTATTATTCCCCGTTACCCATCAACCAAATTTAAAATATTTTCGTTCAGACTCCCAGTTAACAGCCATAACGCCACCCGAAACACGGTCGTAAGGGTACATTCCTCCAGTGTACATAAGCAGTAACAAAACCAACAACTTAGCTGTGTCTAGTCGGGTCATGACTCCAGACCAAAGTCAGCTTGAGTTAGCTTGATGACTCCAAATGCAGCAAAGAAGGATTGCATCATCCCTCCTGGCAAGCTCGCCATTCTGTCGTATATGATGAATGGTGGCAATTATTGCTGTCAACAAAAGGAGTCGGCTCATACTGAACATTGATCATAAGGTTTATTCAGACCACAAGCTTCAGCATGAGTTTACAGACACGCGTGGTCCGGAGAGCAGTGTCCTCCAATTCTAATGGCTGCTCTAACGTCTCATCGTTTAACCCCTATTTATAAACACTGATGCCCCCTCTTCTGGCCAATCACCAGTCTCCCCTGTCTACAACCCACCCCCTGTCTGTGGTATGTGGTATTACACCTAAAACATTCCCTCTTGATACTACCATAAACAACATTCTATTTCTTCATGAAAAACATTTAACAAAGGCATAATCTTCAGATACTATAATACTACCATTGTATCCTAACTACCATATCAGCACATGCTTCTTAGCTTGAATACCAGAGGCAAAGTTGTGGAGCAGATAAGTGGGGGCGGCAGGTAGCTTAGTGGTTAAGAGCGTTGTGCCAGTAACCGAAAGGTCTCTGGTTCTAATCCCCGAGCCGACTAGGTGAAAAATCTGTCGATGTGCCCTTGAGCAAGGCACTTAACCCTAATTGCTCATGTAAGTCGCTCTGGATAAGAGCGTCTGCTAAATGACTTAAATGTAAGTGGATTCCTTTTCAACCTGTGAAATGTTTTCACAGCTTGCAAAGCACCTGCCTCAAACCTGTGGTTTAGGTTTACTGGTTAACAGACCACAAATAAGCGATTTACAGAGAAACAAGAGTTTTATTAACAGAAACCCAACCAATTGATTCAACAAATTCTGTTAAAAGCGTTTTTATTGTATTTGCAGTCTTTATCGTGTACCTTCCTGGACAATTTTCCTCTACTAAGTATCTACTTACTGTAGATACTGTGATTAGTTTGTGCAGTTCTTTAGACAAACAATGCTTAATTAATGTCAAAGTACTCTATAAAATAACTTTATTTGAATGTTTGTGTATGTGTGTGCATTTGTGTGTGTGCATGTGTATGTGTGTGTGTGTGTTTACCTGGGACAGGAGGACTGACCTCAGATGTTCTAAAGCAGGGTGGTCAGGCGTGTTCACAGCGGATGGCAGCCAGATCGAGGTGTGTGAGACAGTGGAGAGGCAGAGTCTTCAGGACCAACTCAAAGCCCATAGAGCCCAGGGCATTATGGGACAGATTCACTGCCTTCAGGTGCCCTGTGCCTGTAGGACCATGAGAGGATTCTGATTCTTAGGTCACATTTCAAGAACCACCTCACAAACAGATAGCAATGTATCCATGTAGAGTTGAAAATTGGTGTCCCCCAATGTTCCATTCTGGCTCCTGTGCTTTTCACCATTTATATAAATAATCTAATGCTAATAATATTTGTAATATCAGTGTAAAAAGGGTATTAATGAGCCTGTTTACCTGCCAGGGTGCTGGCCAGTAGGAAGCAGTGCTGCTGTTTACCTGCCAAGGTGCTGGCCAGTAGGAAGTGGTGCTGCTGTTTACCTGCCAAGGAGCTGGCCAGTAGGAGGTGGTGTTGCTGTTTACCTGCCAAGGTGCTGGCCAGTAGGAGGTGGTGTTGCTGTTTACCTGCCAAGGTGCTGGCCAGTAGGAGGTGGTGCTGCTGTTTACCTGCCAAGGTGCTGGCCAGTAGGAGGTGGTGTTGCTACAGGCAGCGGGTTGTTAGGCTGGAGAGACAAGACAGCCTCATACATCAGAGTCAGACCATTTTCCAACCACAAACACCTAGCCTGGCCTGTCCTGCACACCCACTGCTACCTGTCAGGCTACTGCAGAAAGAGGGGGTGGTGCTGTGACCATCACTGAACAAAGCGCACTGAATCATGGGCCCCTACAAGGCCATATAGGGACACAGACAGCCACAGACTTACAGGTCAGTATCATACAGTGCCTTCAGAAAGTATTCACACCCCTTGACTTTTTCCACATTCTGTTGTGTTACAGCCTGAATTGAAAATGTATTAAATTGAGACTTTTTTGTCACTTGCCTACACAAAATACCCCATAATGAAAATCTGAAATGTCTTGAGTCAATAAGTATTCAACCCCTTTGTTATGGCAATCCTAAATAAGTTGAGGCTTAAAAATGTGCTTAACAAGTCACATAATAAGTTGCATGGACTAACTCTGTGTGCAATAACAGTGTTTTACATGATTTTTGAATGACTACCTCATCTCTGTATCCCACACATACAATTATTTGTAATGTCCCTCAGTCGAGCAGTGAATTTCAAACACAGATTCAACCACAAAGACCAGGGAGGTTTTCCAATGCAAAGAAGGGCACCTATTGGTAGATGGGTAAAAATAACATTGAATATCCCTTTGAGCATGGTGAAGTTATTAATTACACTTTGGATGGTGTATCAATACAACCAGTCACTACAAAGATACAGGCGTCCTTCCTATCTCAGTTCCCAGAGAGGAAGGAAACCGCTCAGGGATTTCACCATGAGCCCAATGGTGACCTTAAGACAGTTGCAGAGTTTAATTGCTGTGATAGGAGAAAACATCAACAAAGCAATTCACTTTTTTGTCCTGAATACAAAGTGGGTTTTTGGGGGCAAACAAAATATAACAATTACTTAGTACCACTCTCCATATTTTCGTGCATATTGTTGACTGCATCATGTTATGGGTATGCTTGTAATCGTTTTCAGGATAAAAAAGAAACGTAATGGAGTTAAGCACAGGCAAAATCCTAGAGGAAAACCTGGTTCAGTCTGCTTTACACCAGACACTGGGAGATGAATTCACCTTTCAGCAGGACAATATCCTAATACACAATGCCAAATCTACACTGGAGTTGCTTAACAAGAAGACAAGTGCATGTTCCTGAGTGGCTGAGTTACAGTTTTGACTTAAATCTGCTTGAAAATCTATGGCAAGATTTGAAAATGGTTGTCTAGCAATGATCAACAACCAATTTGACAGAGCTTGAAAATTGTTGAAAATAATAATGGGCAAATATTTATGTCAAAACTGTAACTCAGGAACATTTACCTTCTTCAACCTGAGTTCCCACACCAGATAGTGGCTGTGCCAATGCCTTTGTCAATGCCTGCAATCAGAATGCGGGTCAGGGTTCAAGATAACGTGTTTTTTATCCCAGTACCACATAGGTTAGTGTATTTGTGTCTTCCTGCATGCATGTGTGAAAGAGAGTGAATGTTTAAAGTGGTTTTTCTTCAGATAGCATTGAGGAGTACACCACATCAGTCACTGGCTTCATCAATATGTGCATCGATGACGTCGTCCCCACAGTGACCGTGCGTACATACCCCAACCAGAAGCCATGGATTACAGGCAACATCCGCACTGAGCTAAAGGGGTAGAGCTGCCGCTTTCAGGAGCGGGACTCTAACCCAGACGCTTATAAGAAATCCCGCTATGCCCTCCGACGAACCATCAAACAGACAAAGAGTCAATACAGGACTAAGACTGAATCGTACTACACCGGCTCTGATGCTCGTCGGATGTGGCAAGGCTTGAAAACTATTACAGACTACAAAGGGAAGCACAGCCGCGAGCTGCCCAGTGACACAAGCCTTCCAGACGAGCTAAACCACTTCTATACTTGCTTCGAGGCAAGCAACACTGAAGCATGCATGAGAGCACCAGCTGTTCCGGATGACTATGTGATCACGCTCTCCGTAGCCAATGTGAGTAAGACTTTTAAGCAGGTCAACATTCACAAAGGCCACATTCTACAGCTGCACCATCGAGAGCATCCTGACTGGTTGCATCACCGCCTGGTATGGCAACTGCTCGGCCTCTGACCCCAAGTTACTACAGAGGGTAGTGCGTACGGCCCAGTACATCACTGGGGCCAAGCTTCCTGCCATCCAGGACCTCTATACAAGGCGGTGTCAGAGGAAGGCCCTCAAAATTGTCAAAGACTCCAGCCACCCTAGTCATAGACTGTTCTCTCTGCTACCGCACAGCAAGCGGTACCGGGGTGCCAAGTCTAGGTCCAAAATACTTCTCAACAGCTTCTACCCCCAAGCCATAAGACTCCTGAACAGCTAATCATGGCTACCCAGACTATTTGCACTGTCCCCCCACCCCATCTTTTTACGCTGCTGCTACTCTGTTAATTATTTATGCATAGTCACTTTAACTCTACCCACATGTACATATTACCTCAACTAGCCGGTGCCTCCGCACATTGACTCCGCACCGGTACCCCCCTGTATATATAGCCTCCCTACTGTTATTTTACTTGTGCTCAACACTTTTTTGTTGTTTTATTTTACTTTTTTATAAAAAAAATTAAATACATTGTTGGTTAAGGGCTGTAAGTAAGCATTTCACTGTAATGTCTACACCTGTTGTATTCGGCGCATGTGGCCAATAACATTTGATTTGATGTCAGCCACTTGGGAGCCCTTCTGGCCTTGCTTGATATTCAACCCTGGCTTCTATAGTAACGGGGTGTGTCAGTGTGTTTTTTAAATATTGCAGATAGATTGTAACTTCCATCAATGTAATTGTCTGCGTCACTTCCAATTGCCCATGAAAGATCTCACCTCGTGGAGTTGCAATAATCATGAGAACAGTGAGGAATCAGCCCAGAACTACACTGGAGGATTTTGTCAATGATCTCAAGGCAGCTGGGACCATAGTCACCAAGAAAACAATTGGTAACACACTATGCCGTGAAGGACTGAAATCCTGCAGCGCCCGCAAGTTCCCCCTGCTCAAGAAAGCACATATACAGGCCCGTCTGAAGTTTGCCAATGAACATCTGAATGATTCAGAGGAGAACTGGGTGAAAGTGTTGTGGTCAGATGAGACCAAAATCAAGCTCTTTGGCATCAACTCAACTCGCCGTGTTTGGAGGAGGAGGAATGCTGCCTATGACCCCAAGAACACCATCCCCATCATCAAACATGGAGGTGGAAACATTATGCTTTGGGGGTGTTTTTCTGCTAAGGGGACAGGACAACTTCACTGCATCAACGGGACGATGGACGGCGCCATGTACCGTCAAATCTTGGGTGAGAACCTTCTTCCCTCAGCCAGGGCATTGAAAATGGGTCGTGGATGGGTATTCCAGCATGACAATGACCCAAAACACACGGCCAAGGCAACAAAGGAGTGGCTCAAGAAGAAGCACATTAAGGTCCTGGAGTGGCCTAGCCAGTCTCCAGACCTTAATCCCATAGAAAATCTGTGGAAGGAGCTGAAGGTTTGAGTTGCCAAACGTCAGCCTCGAAACCTTAATGACTTGGAGAAGATCTGCAAAGAGGAGTGGGACAAAATCCCTCCTGAGATGTGTGCAAACCTGGTGGCCAACTACAAGAAACGTCTGACCTCTGTGATTGCCAACAAGGGTTTTGCCACCAAGTACTAAGCCATGTTTTGCAGAGGGGTCAAATACTTATTTCCCTCATTAAAATGCAAATCAATTTATAACATTTTTGACATGCGATTTTCTGGATTTTTTGGTTGTTATTCTGTCTCTCACTGTTCAAATAAACCTATCATTAAAATGATAGACTGATCATTTCTTTGTCAGTGGGCAAATGTACAAAATCAGCAGGGGATCAAATACTTTTTTCCCTCATATATATATATACACACACACACACACAGTGGGGAGAAAAAGTATTTGATACACTGCCGATTTTGCAGGTTTTCCTACTTACAAAGCATGTAGAGGTCTGTAATTTTTTATCATAGGTACATTTCAACTGTGAGAGACGGAATCTAAAACAAAATCCAGAAAATCACATTGTATGATTTTTAAGTAATTAATTTGCATTTTATTGCATGACATAAGTATTTGATACATCAGAAAAGCAGAACTTAATATTTGGTACAGAAACCTTTGTTTGCAATTACAGAGATCATACGTTTCCTGTAGGTCTTGACCAGGTTTGCACACACTGCAGCAGGGATTTTGGCCCACTACTCCATACAGACCTTCTCCAGATCCTTCAGGTTTCGGGGCTGTCACTGGGCAATACGGACTTTCAGCTCCCTCCAAAGATTTTCTATTGGGTTCAGGTCGGCGTAGTGTGTTACTAATGGTTATCTTTGAGACTGTGGTCCCAGCTCTCTTCAGGTCATTGACCAGGTCCTGCCGTGTAGTTCTGGGCTGATCCCTCACCTTCCTCATGATCATTGATGCCCCACGAGGTGAGATCTTGCATGGAGCCCCAGACAGAGGGTGATTGACCGTCATCTTGAACTTCTTCCATTTTCTAATAATTGCGCCAACAGTTGTTGCCTTCTCACCATGCTGCTTGCCTATTGTCCTGTAGCCCATCCCAGCCTTGTGCAGGTCTACAATTTTATCCCTGATGTCCTTACACAGCTCTCTGGTCTTGGCCATTGTGGAGAGGTTGGAGTCTGTTTGATTGAGTGTGTGGACAGGTGTCATTTAATACAGGTAACGAGTTCAAACAGGTGCAGTTAATACAGGTAATGAGTGGAGAACAGGAGGGCTTCTTAAAGAAAAACTAACAGGTCTGTGAGAGCCGGAATTCTTACTGGTTGGTAGGTGATCAAATACTTATGTCATGCAATAAAATGCAAATTAATTACTTAAAAATCATACAATGTGATTTTCTGGATTCTGGTTTTAGATTCCGTCTCTCACAGTTTAGGTGTACCTATGATAAAAATTACAGACCTCTACATGCTTTGTAAGTAGGAAAACCTGCAAAATCGGCAGTGTATCAAATTCTTGTTCTCCCCCACTGTACATATACATATCCTTTTTAAAAATATATTTCCCTTTATTACTTTCCAACCCCACCACCCCCTTCCCCTAATTGGAGTAAACTAGTGAACAGCAATGCTTAGGCCTCTACTTCCAGCTTACACATACTATATACATTTTATGGACACAGTCAAATTTTACAACAATTATATTTTGTTGGTTTTTACTACTGAACTTCCTCCGATCATTTTCATGATGTCCATCTGGTTTGCTTCAATATGCCATATTTTTTCTAACTGCTCTTTCACAAAAGCTCTCGACCTTTAACCTATATACTTATTATGGACACAGTATGCTTTACATTAGTTCTTGTTGTTATTAGTTGTTGTTATTAGTCCCATCCTTCAGCTCCATTCAACATATCCCATCTATCTCTTAACATCATCCATATTGGATTTCTATTTGTCATATATTTTTCAACTGTACTGTGATGTTTTACAAAAAGTTCTGAACCTGTCTATTCTCATTGTTTCTACAGATTGTAAATTGAAAATAAACATTTTTGCTAAAAGTATTATTATATTATTGATCAATTGACTATGACTTTTCAGATCACCCAGTAGTGCTATTTGCAGGGTTAGCTCCAGGTAAATATTGCAATCCTTTAGCCATTCCTGGACCTGTGTCCAAAAACAAGCTACATACAGTGGGGAAAAAAAGTATTTAGTCAGCCACCAATTGTGCAAGTTCTCCCACTTAAAAAGATGAGAGAGGCCTGTAATTTTCATCATAGGTACACGTCAACTATGACAGACAAATTGAGGAAAAAAATCCAGAAAATCCCATTGTAGGATTTTTAATGAATTTATTTGCAAATTATGGTGGAAAATAAGTATTTGGTCACCTACAAACAAGCAAGATTTCTGGCTCTCACAGACCTGTAACTTCTTCTTTCAGAGGCTCCTCTGTCCTCCACTCGTTACCTGTATTAATGGCACCTGTTTGAACTTGTTATCAGTATAAAATACACCTGTCCACAACCTCAAACAGTCACACTCCAAACTTCACAATGGCCAAGACCAAAGAGATGTCAAAGGACACCAAAAACAAAATTGTAGACCTGCACCAGGCTGGGAAGACTGAATCTGCAATAGGTAAGCAGCTTGGTTTGAAGAAATCAACTGTGGGAGCAATTATTAGGAAATGGAAGACATACAAGACCACTGATAATCTCCCTCGATCTGGGGCTCCACGCAAGATCTCACCCCGTGGGGTCAAAATGATCACAAGAACGGTGAGCAAAAATCCCAGAACCACACGGGGGGACCTAGTGAATGACCTGCAGAGAGCTGGGACCAAAGTAACAAAGCCAACCATCAGTAACACACTACGCCGCCAGGGACTCAAATCCTGCAGTGCGAGACGTGTCCCCCCTGCTTAAGCCAGTACATGTCCAGGCCCGTCTGAAGTGCATTTGGATGATCCAGAAGAGGATTGGGAGAATGTCATATGGTCAGATGAAACCAAATATAACTTTTTGGTAAAACTCAACTCGTCATGTTTGGAGGACAAAGAATGCTGAGTTGCATCCAAAGAACACCATCACCTACTGTGAAGCATGGGGTTGGAAACATCATGCTTTGGGGCTGTTTTTTCTGCAAAGGGACCAGGACGACTGATCCGTGTAAAGGAAAGAATGAATGGGGCCATGTATCGTGAGATTTTGAGTGAAACCCTCCTTCCATCAGCAAGGGCATTGAAGATGAAACGTGGCTGGGTCTTTCAGCATGACAATGATCCCAAACACACCGCCCGGGCAACGAAGGAGTGGCTTCGTAAGAAGCATTTCAAGGTCCTGGAGTGGCCTAGCCAGTCTCCAGATCTCAACCCCATAGAAAATCTTTGGAGGGGAGTTGAAAGTCTGTGTTGCCCAGCGACAGCCTCAAAACATCACCGCTCTAGAGGAGATCTGCATGGAGGAATGGGCCAAAATACCAGAAACAGTGTGTGAAAACCTTGTGAAGACTTACAGAAAACGTTTGACCTGTGTCATTGCCAACAAAGTGTATATAACAAAGTATTGAGAAACTTTTGTTATTGACCAAATACTTATTTTCCACCATCATTTGCCAATAAATTCATTAAAATCCTACAATGTGATTTTCTGGATAATTTTTTCTCATTTTGTCTGTCATAGTTGACGTGTACCTATGATGAAAATTACAGGCCTCTCTCATCTTTTTAAGTGGGAGAACTTGCACAATTGGTGGCTGACCAAATACTTTTTTCCCCACTGTATGGACAGTACCAAAACAAATGATCTAATGATTCTGTCTTTTCGCAGGCAAAATCTGCAGAGCTGGGAAGAATGTATCCCCCATTTAAATAACATTCTATTGGTAGCAAGAATTATATATAATAATTTACATTGAAAAATTATAAGTTTTGAATCCGGCGTCGTTATCAGTTCATAAACACTATGCCATGGAATTGGTACGTCAAAAATCTCTTCCCAACTATTTTGCAATCTACAGTGGGGAAAAATAGTATTTAGTCAGCCACCAATTGTGCAAGTTCTCCCACTTAAAAAGATGAGAGGCCTGTAATTTTCATCATAGGTACACGTCAACTATGACAGACAAATTGAGCATTTTTTTTCCAGAAATTCACATTGTAGGATTTTTAATGAATTTATTTGTAAATTATGGTGGAAAATAAGTATTTAGTCACCTACAAACAAGCAAGATTTCTGGCTCTCACAGACCTGTAACTTCTTCTTTAAGAGACTCCCTCTGTCCTCCACTCGTTACCTGTATTAATGTCACCTGTTTGAACTTGTTATCAGTATAAAAGACACCTGTCCAAAACCTCAAACAGTCACACTCCAAACTCCACTATGGCCAAGACCAAAGAGCTGTCAAAGGACACCAGAAACAAATTGTAGACCTGCACCAGGCAGGAAAGACTGAATCTGCAATAGGTAAGCAGCTTGGTTTGAAGAAATCAACTGTGGGAGCAATTATTAGGAAATGGAAGACATACAAGACCACTGATAATCTCCCTCGATCTGGGGCTCCATGCAAGATCTCACCACGAGGGGTCAAAATGATCACAAGAACGGTGAGCAAAAATCCCAGAACCACATGGGGGGACCTAGTGAATGACCTGCAGAGAGCTGGGACCAAAGTAACAAAGCCTACCATCAGTAACACACTACGCCACCAGGGACTCAAATCCTGCAGTGCCAGACGTGTCCCCCTGCTTAAGCCAGTACATGTCCAGGCCCGTCTGAAGTTTGCTAGAGTGCATTTGGATGATCCAGAAGAGGATTGGGAGAATGTCATATGGTCAGATGAAACCAAAATAGAACTTTTTTGGTAAAAACTCAACTCGTCGTGTTTGGAGGACAAAGAATGCTGAGTTGCATCCAAAGAACACCATACCTACTGTGAAGCATGGGGGTGGAAACATCATGCTTTGGGGCTGTTTTTCTGCAAAGGGACCAGGACGACTGATCCGTGTAAAGGAAAGAATGAATGGGGCCATGTATCGTGAGATTTTGAGTGAAAACCTCCTTCCATCAGCAAGGGCATTGAAGATGAAACGGGCTGGGTCTTTCAGCATGACAATGATCCCAAACACACCGCCCGGGCAACGAAGGAGTGGCTTCGTAAGAAGCATTTCAAGGTCCTGGAGTGGCTGCAGCCAGTCTCCAGATCTCAACCCCATAGAAAATCTTTGGAGGGAGTTGAAAGTCTGTGTTGCCCAGCGACAGCCCCAAAACATCACTGCTCTAGAGGAGATCTGCATGGAGGAATGGGCCAAAATACCAGCAACAGTGTGTGAAAACCTTGTGAAGACTTACAGAAAACGTTTGACCTGTGTCATTGCCAACAAAGGGGTATATAACAAAGTATTGAGAAACTTTTGTTATTGACCAAATACTTATTTTCCACCATAATTTGCAAATAAAATCATAAAAAATCCTACAATGTGATTTTCTGGAATTTTTCTCTCTCATTTTGTCTGTCATAGTTGATGTGTACCTATGATGAAAATTACAGGCCTCTCTCATCTTTTTAAGTGGGAGAACTTGCACAATTGGTGGCTGACTAAATACTTTTTTCCCCCACTGTATATATAAACCCAGTCGTACTTTATCAAATGCCTTTTCAAGTCTGCTATGAATAGCAGGCCTGGTTTCCCAGATTTTTCACAGTGTTCTATTTTTTCCAGTACTTGCCTTATATTATCTCCAATGTATCTTTCATGTAAAAAACCTGTCTGATTAGAATGAATAATGTCCGACAATACTTTTAATTCTATGCGCTATACATTTTGCTAGACATTTACATTTACGTCATTTAGCAGACGCTATTATCCAGAGCGACTTACAAATAGGTGCATTCACCTTAAATTGCAAAAATCTCTGAAGCTGGAGACACTTATCTCCCTCACTAACTTTAAGCATCAGTTGTCAGAGCACCTTACCGATCACTGCACCTGTACACAGCCCATCTGAAATTAGCCCGCCCAACTACCTCATCCCTATATTGTTATTTATTTTGCTCATTTGTACCCCAGTATCTCTATTTGCACATCATCTCTTGCACATCATTCCAGTGTTAATACTAAATTGTAATTATTTTGCACTATAGCCTATTTTATTGCCTTACCTCCATAACTTGCTAAATTTGCACACTGTATATTAATTGTATTTCTGTTGTATTTTTGATTTTGTTTTGTTTTACCCCATATGTAACTCTGTGTTGTTGTTTTTATCGCACTTTGCTTTGCTTTATCTTGGCCAGGTCGCAGTTGTAAATGAGAACTTGTTCTCAACTGGTTTACCTGGTTAAATAAAGGTGAAATAAAAATAAAAATAAAAAATAGCCAGTGGGATAACCACTTTACAATTTTTTTTTGTAAAGGGGGGGGGGATTACTTTATCCTATCCCAGGTATTCCTTAAAGAGGTGGGGTTTCAAATGTCTCCGGAAGGTGGTGAGTGACTCCGCTGTCCTGGCGTCGTGAGGGAGCTTGTTCCACCATTGGGGTGCCAGAGCAGCGAACAGTTTTGACTGGGCTGAGTGGGAACTATGCTTCCGCAGAGGTAGGGGAGCCAGCAGGCCAGAGGTGGATGAGCGCAGTGCCCTCGTTTGGGTGTAGGGACTGATCAGAGCCTGAAGGTACGGAGGGTGCCGGTTCCTCTCACAGCTCCGTAGGCAAGCACCATGGTCTTGTAGCAGATGCAGCTTCAACTGGAAGCCAGTGGAGTGTGCGGAGGAGGGGGGTGATGTGAGAGAACTTGGGAAGGTTGAACACCAGACGGGCTGCGGCATTCTGGATGAGTTGTAGGGGTTTAATGGCACAGGCAGGGAGCCCAGCCAACAGCGAGTTGCAGTAATCCAGACGGGAGATGACAAGTGCCTGGATTAGGACCTGTGCCGCTTCCTGTGTAAGGCAGGGTCGTACTCTCCGAATGTTGTAGAGCATGAACCTACAGGATCGGGTCACCGCCTTGATGTTAGCGGAGAACGACAGGGTGTTGTCCAGGGTCACGCCAAGGCTCTTCGCACTCTGGGAGGAGGACACAACGGAGTTGTCAACCGTGATGGCGAGATCATGGAACGGGCAGTCCTTCCCGGGAGGAAGAGCAGCTCCGTCTTGCCGAGGTTCAGCTTGAGGTGGTGATCCGTCATCCATACTGATATGTCTGCCAGACATGCAGAGATGCGATTCGCCACCTGGTTATCAGAAGGGGTAACCAGGTGGCAGGCCAGGTGCCTGCAGGCTGACCTCAGTCGTCAGGTGAACAGTGTTTCCTCAGGTGACTACCTCAGGAAGCTGGTTGAGAGAATGCTAAGAGCGTGCAAAGCTGTCAGCAAGGCAAAGGGTGGCTACTTTGAAGAATCTCAAATATATTTTGATTTGTTTAACACTTTTTTTTGTTACATGATTCCATGTGTAATTTCATAGTTTTGAGGTCTTCACTTTTATTCTACAATGTAGAAAATAGTAAAAATAAAGAAATCCTTGAATGTCCTAACTTTTGACTGGTAGTATATGTAGTGCGGCAGATAGCCTAGCGGTTAGCGCGCGTTAACCAGTAACCGAAAGGTCACTGGTTCGAATACCCCAGCCAGCAAAGTGAAAAATCTGTCGATGAACCACACCCCCCCGACTTCTGTGAATTGGCTCAGACTGGACCCGCTGTAAACAAACGGCGGCGTGGCTTTCAGTTTGGTTACTAGTGATGGGAAGTTTGGCTCTGTTTACCAACTCTGATCTTTCGACTTGTTCAGTCAAGAGAACGAATCTTTCAACCCATTTCGTTCATTTGAGTCAGCAATGCCCAGAGCACACAGGAGGAACACACACAATGCTGATTGCCCACGCTACATCAGTCCGCTAATACAGGTCTAGTAAACCAGTACACTACCTTGAGTCATATCTTACCCAAAGCAACTTACAAGCGCAATTATGGTTAAGTACCCTTGCTCAAAGGCACATTAACAGATTTTTCACCTAGTCAGCTTGGAATTCGAACCAGCGACCTTTCGGTTACCAACCCAATGCTCTTAACCGCTAGGCTATCTGCCGCCTAACTACTATTGTGAAAACATTTAAATCTATACTGAACAAAAATATAAATGCAACATGTAAACTTTAAAGTGTTTGTCACATGTTTCATGAGCTGAAATAAAAGATCCCAGACATTTTCCATTCGCACAAAAAAGCTTATTTCAAAATGTTTTGTACAAATTTGTTCACATCCCTGTTAGAGAGCATTTCTCCTTTGCCAATATAATCCATCCTTCTAACAGTTGTGGCATATCATAAAGCTGATTAAAAAGCATGATCATTATACAGGTGCACCTCGTGCTGAGGGCAAACAGCTACTATAAATGTGCTGACTGCAGGAACATCCACCAGAGCTGTTGCCAGCGAATGTAATGTTCCTTTCCCTACGATAAGCCTCCTCTAACATTGTTTTAGAGAATTTAGCAGTGCGTCCAACCGGCCTCACAACCACAAACCATGTGTATCCATGCCAGCCCAGGACCTCCACATCCAGCTTCTTCACCTGCGGGATCGCCTGAGACCAGCCACCCGGACAGCTGATGAAACTGATGAGTATTTATTTTTGTAATAAAGCCTATTTGTGGGGGAAAAACGTATTCTGATTGGCTGGGCCTGGCTCCTCAGTGGCCGTGCCTATGCCCTCTTAGGCCCACCATGGCTGCACCCTGCCCAGTCATCTGAAATCCATTGATTAGGGCCTAAATTATTTTTCAATTGACTGATTTCCTCTATGAACTAACTCAGTAAAACTTTTTTAATTGTTGCGTTATATTTTGGTTCGGTATATTATTATTTTTTCAGATTTTTCTGGTAGCTGAAGCACTCCTACAGCTGCATCTATGGCAGAGGCAGTGTTTGTTTTGGTTCTACAAAGCTGTTGTGTCCATCATAACGTTAAACACTCAATTAATTGCAGTCATTCTTGCCCCATGCGATCAATTGTCAGTTCTAAACATGTTTTTTTTCTTCTCTATGCTCATTATCTATTTTCCTGCGCGCATATGATAGACAGTTGGTTGTCGGACCACGTCTCTGGAGCCGCTGAGTCGGAAGAGCGTGCATTAAGCCCCTAGCAGGACAAACGAACGATTAAAATGAACGAGTCACTCAGAAAAACGAATCATGACTGTCGAGGTCACTAAAAAGCGTCGTTCAAAAATAACGAATCGCTCGCTAAGTGCACATAATTATCAGACAGATAATGGAATTAACCCAGCAGACGACCTCCCACACAAACAAGGTAATTATCACATGCCTTATCTGTGTCTTGTTTTGTAGCCTTTTTAGTAAATCTCACCTAAGTTGGAACGTCTGCGCCAGATGGGGTTCAACTCATGGCAGGCAGGCAACTCTGCTCGCTCCCTTCCTCTTCAACCAACCAGAAGCTGCCGGGTTTTCTTAGTTTGCGGTCCCTTTAAAACAAATAAACGTCACCCTGTTAGTTTGTTGTAATTCTCCGTTAAATAAAACAACCCCCTTTCTACAAGGACACCACATTCAGGAAGTGTCATAATTTCTTTGGTGTGAAAACAATGGTTCAAAGCTTAATAAATATAATCACTCAGTTGTATCTACTTTTCCATGTTTCATGTTGTTAGTCTGTATGTCCCACCATGGCCTGTCCTTGCCTTTCTGCCGCCATATGTGAGACCAGAAAATGGTGCCCCAGCTAAACTAGAATAGTCCCAGTCTAAAATACATATTTTCCAGATGTTGAAGTTAGGTTCCATTTAGGTTCTGAATGAAAGGTGAAAAGCTATTTTCCATATGTTTAAAATACATATTTTCCAGAACGGTGATAAGGCATCTTTTCCTGACGTAATTTCATTTATTTATTAGGGTCTCCCGATTGGCACAGCGGTCTAAGGCAGTGCTAGAGGCGTCATTACAGACCCTGGTTTGATCCTGGGCTGTATCACAACCGACCGTGATTGGGAGTCCCATAGGGCAGCGCATAATTGGTCCAGCTTCGTGAGGGTTTGGCCGGGGGTGCTTTACTTGGCTCATTGCACTCTAGCGACTCTTGTGGCAGGCCAGGTGCCTGCAGGCTGACCACAGTCGCCAGGTGAACAGTGTTTCCTCCGACACATTGGTGTGGCTGGTGGGCGGGTGTTAAGAAGCGCGGTATCGCAGGTCATGTTTTGGAGGATGCATGACTTGACCTTTGCCTCCCGAGCCCGTTGGGGAGTTGCAGCGATGAGATAAGATTGAAATTGGGTAGAAAAAGGGGGTGAAATACAGAAAATAATTTACAGTGAGGGGAAAAAGTATTTGATCCCCTGCTGATTTCATACGCTTGCCCACTGACAAAGAAATGATCAGTCTATAATTTTTATGGTAGGTTTATTTGAACAGTGAGAGACAGAATAACAACCAAAAATCCAGAAAAACGCATGTCAAAAATGTTATAAATTGATTTGCATTTTATTGAGGGAAATAAGTATTTGACCCCTCTGCAAAACATGACTTAGTACTTGGTGGCAAAACCTTTGTTGGGAATCACAGAGGTCAGACGTTTCTTGTAGTTGGCCACCAGGTTTGCACATCTCATGAAGGATTTTATCCCACTCCTCTTTACAGATCTTCTCCAAGTCATTAAGGTTTGGAGACTGACGTTTGGCAACTCGAAACTTCAGCTCCCTCCACAGATATTCTATGGGATTAAGGTCTGTGAGACTGGCTAGGCCACCCAGGACCTTAATGTGCTTCTTCTTGAGCCACTCCTTTGTTGCCTTGGCCGTGTGTTTTGGATCATTGTCATGCTGGAATACCCATCGCATGACTCATTTTCAATGCCCTGACTGAGGAAAGGAGGTTCTCACCCAAGATTTGACGGTACATGGCCCCGTCCATCATCCCTTTGATGCGGTGAAGTTGTCCTGTCCCCTTAGCAGAAAAAACACCCCCAAAGCATAATGTTTCCACCTCCATGTTTCACGATGGGGATGGTGTTCTTGGGGTCATAGGCAGCATTCCCTCCTCCTCCAAACACGGTGAAGTTGAGTTGATGCCAATGAGCTCAGTTCACTCAGTTCTCCTCTGAATCATTAAGATGTTCATTGGCAAAATTTAGACAGGCATGTATATGTGCTTTCTGAGCAGGGGACCTTGCGGGCGCTGCAGTATTTCAGTCCTTCGTAGTGTGTTACCAATTGTTTTCTTGGTGACTATGGTCCCAGCTGCCTTGAGATCATAGACAAGATCCTCCCGTGTAGTTCTGTGCTGATTCCTCACCGTTCTCATGATCATTACAACTCCACGAGGTGAGATCTTGCATGGAGCCCCAGGCTGAGTGAGATTGACAGTTATTTTGTGTTTCTTCCATTGCGAATAATCGCACCAACTGTTGTCACTTTCTCACCATGCTGTTGGCCGATGGTCTTGTAGCCCATTCCAGCCTTGTGTAGGTCTACAATCTCGTCCCTGACTTCCTTGGAGAGCTCTTTGGTCTTGGCCATGGTGGAGAGTTTGGAATCTGATTGATTGATTGCTTCTGTGGACAGGTGTCTTTTATACAGGTAACAAGCTGAGATTAGGAGCACTCCTTTAAGAGTGTGCTCCTAATCTCAGCTACTAAGTTCCAAGATAGCGTAACGCCTTGTGTGTCCATGTAAATAGCCTGCTTTTTGTATTTATTTTGTATTTCACGTATACATTTCCCTATCACACTTTTCATCCTTCTACTAAATATACTTTCCTGCAACCCGCCTCACTCAATGTGGAACGGATTCTATTATTTACTCACCTTTATCTAAAATCTCCAATTGAAACTAGCCAGACAGCTAACTAGCTAACTAGCTACTTGCTATTAGCCACCGTCAGCGGTTTTCACCCAGAACATCGGATTTTCTGCCGGAATAACTGAATCACTGGACCTTAACACCGGATCTAGCTTGCCGCAACCGAATGGATGTCGCTGTAGGCTAATCACCACTGCCCCCGTAGCACCAGTTAGCCTTGAGCCTTCAGCTAGCCCCGGCTATCTACCTCTCTGTCTACCGGACAGGAGTAGCCAGCTAACCAGCTAACTAGCTACTTGCTATTAGCCACCGTTAGCATCTTTTTCTCCACTGTCCGTGGCCTGCACTACCTACCAGCCAGCTCTAGTCTAGACTATTATCGGCCAGTCTGCACTGTCTGCACAGAGCGAGTTATCGACCCAGAACCTATCAGATTTTCTGCCGGAATCACTGAATCACTGGACCTTTAGCACTGGATAATCGCAACTAGCTAGCTGCAACCATATGAACGTTGTTGTTGGCTAATCAGCCTTGAGCTAGCCTTGAGTCAAGCACATCTCCCGGCTATCTACCTCTCTGTCAACCGGAAGGGACCTCCTAGAGTCGACACGAGCCCTGCCGATCCATCACGACTGGTCTGCCGACGAATCATCTGTGGTTTTGTGCGGTGCGCCGCTGCTCGGTGGTTATTGCTGTCAAACAAAGAGTCCGGGCTTAGGCTGCACTTGATTAGCAAGTTTTATTCATATCACAAGTTTACAGCATGTTTACAGACCCGCAGTGTCTGGAGAAGCAGTGTCCCAAAATAAACTGGAATGCTTCTAACACTTCCTCCAGCATACCTTATAAATAATGTAAAAATATGGGTTGCTCCCTCTGCTGTCCAATCACCTGTCTCCCTGGGGCGTCACCCTACAACTGGCGGCGTTTTGAACTAAGATAAATATCCACTCTGCCCCAGCAGAAAGTCATAATCTTCATACACGACAGTTTCAACAGGCTTCTGCGACGACCACAAAGATCCATCTGCCAGCCCCGCCCACTAACACACGCAAACTACAACCGTGCTTCCTGCTCGGTGCTGAAGCACCAATTTGAACTGCTCTCGACTCACATATTGCTGTTCACTTGACCTATGATCACTCAGCTGCACAGCTGATGCCTGCTGGACTGTTCCTTTACACGGTACTCCTGTCCTGTTTATTCTGTTTAGCCTCAGGCCAAACTTTATCGCCATTACCAGTTGTTGTCTTAGCTCTCTCTAATAACACCTGTGATTTCTTTATGCCTCTCTCCCATGTCAATATGCCTTGCCTATTGCTGTTCCAGTTAGTTCTTATTATACAATTTCACTGTAGAACCCCAAGTCCCTCTCAAACTGCCTCAAATAGTTCCTTTGTTCCACCCCCTACACGCCGAGACCGGCTCAATCGGGTGCCTCCAGTGATGCCATCTCTTTCATTGTTACCCAACGCTTAGGTTTACCTCCACTGTACTCATATCCTTCCATATCCTTGTCTGTACATAATGCCTGAATCTTTTCTAAAACGCCCGGAAATCTGCCCCCTTTTTCTCTGTACCCAACGCACTAGAAGACCAGTTCTTAAAGCCTTTAGCCGTATCCTTATTCTAGTGCTCCTCTGTTCCTCTGGTGATGTAGAGGCTAACCCAGGCCCTCAGCCCCCAGTATCACTCCTACTCCCCAGGAGCTATCATTGGTTGACTTCTGTAACCGTAAAAGCCTTGGTTTTCTGCACGTTAACATCAGAAGTCTACTTCCTAAGTTTGAGTTATTCACTGTGTTAGCACACTCCGCCAACCCTGATGTTCTAGCAGTGTCTGAATCCTGGCTTAGGAAGGCCACCAAAATTCTGAAATGTCCATCCCCAACTACAACATTTTCCGTCTAGATAGAACTGCCAAAAGGGGTGGAGTTGCAATCTACTGTAGAGAGAGCCTGCAGAGCTCTATCATACTATCCAGGTCTGTGGCCAAACAGTTTGAGCTTCTACTTCTAAAAATCCACCTTTCCAGAAATGTCTCTCACTGTTGCCGCTGCTACAGCCCCCCTCAGCCCCCAGCTGTGCCCTGGATACCATATGTGAATTGATTGCCCCCATTTATCCTCAGAGTTCGTACTGCTTGGTGACCTAAATTGGGATATGCTTAACACCCCAGCCATCTTACAATCCAAACTAGATGCCCTCAATATCACAGAAATTATCAACGAACCTACCAGGTACAACCTAAATCCGTAAACATTGGTACCCTCATAGATATCATCCTGACTAACTTACCCTCTAAATACACCTCCGCTGTCTTCAACCAGGATCTCAGCGATCACTGCCTTATTGCCTGCATCCGTAACGGGTCCGCGGTCAAACGACCACCCCTCATCACTGTCAAACACTCCCTAAAACACTTTAGCGAGCAGGCCTTCCTAATTGACCTGGCCCAGGTATCCTGGATGGATATACAGTGGGGAAAAAAAGTATTTAGTCAGCCACCAATTGTGCAAGTTCTCCCACTTAAAAAGATGAGAGAGGCCTGTAATTTTCATCATAGGTACACGTCAACTATGACAGACAAAATTAGATTTTTTTTCTCCAGAAAATCACATTGTAGGATTTTTTATGAATTTATTTGCAAATTATGGTGGAAAATAAGTATTTGGTCAATAACAAAAGTTTTTCAATACTTTGTCATATACCCTTTGTTGGCAATGACACAGGTCAAACGTTTTCTGTAAGTCTTCACAAGGTTTTCACACAATGTTGCTGGTATTTTGGCCCATTCCTCCATGCAGATCTCCTCTAGAGCAGTGATGTTTTGGGGCTGTCGCTGGGCAACACGGACTTTCAACTCCCTCCAAAGATATTCTATGGGGTTGAGATCTCGAGACTGGCTAGGCCACTCCAGGACCTTGAAATGCTTCTTACGAAGCCACTCTTCGTTGCCCGGGCGGTGTGTTTGGGATCATTGTCATGCTGAAAGACCCAGCCACGTTTCATCTTCAATGCCCTTGCTGATGGAAGGAGGTTTTCACTCAAAATCTCACGATACATGGCCCCATTAATTCTTTCCTTTACACGGATCAGTCGTCCTGGTCCCTTTGCAGAAAAACAGCCCCAAAGCATGATGTTTCCACCCCCATGCTTCACAGTAGGTATGGTGTTCTTTGGATGCAACTCTGCATTCTTTGTCCTCCAAACACGAGAGTTGAGTTTTTACCAAAAAGTTATATATTTGGTTTCATCGACCATATGACATTCTTCCCCAATCCTCTTCTGGATCATCCAAATGCACTCTAGCAAACTTCAGACGGGCCTGGACATGTACTGGCTCAAGCAGGGGGACACGTCTGGCACTGCAGGATTTGAGTCCCTGGCGGCGTAGTGTGTTACTGATGGTAGGCTTTGTTACTTTGGTCCCAGCTCTCGCAGGTCATTCACTAGGTCCCCCATGTGGTTCTGGGATTTTTGCTCACCGTTCTTGTGATCATTTTGACCCCTCGGGTGAGATCTTGCGTGGAGCCCCAGATCGAGGGAGATTATCAGTGGTCTTGTATGTCTTCCATTTCCTAATAATTGCTCCCACAGTTGATTTCTTCAAACCAAGCTGCTTACCTATTGCAGATTCAGTCTTCCCAGCCTGGTGCAGGTCTACAATTTTGTTTTTGGTGTCCTTTGACAGCTCTTTGGTCTTGGCCATAGTGGAGTTTGGAGTGTGACTGTTTGAGGTTGTGGACAGGTGTATTTTATACTGATAACAAGTTCAAACAGGTGCCATTAATACAGGTAACGAGTGGAGGACAGAGGAGCCTCTTAAAGAAGAAGTTACAGGTCTGTGAGAGCCAGAAATCTTGCTTGTTTGTAGGTGACCAAATACTTATTTTCCACCATAATTTGCAAATAAATTCATTAAAAATCCTACAATGTGATTTTCTGGATTTTTTTTCTATTTTAGCTGTACCTATGATGAAAATTACAGGCCTCTCTCATCCTTTTAAGTGGGAGAACTTGCACAATTGGTGGCTGACTAAATACTTTTTTCCCCCACTGTAGATCTCATTCCGTCAGTAGAGGATGCCTGGTTGTTCTTTAAAAGTAATCAATCTTAAATAAACATGCCCCATTCAAAAATACAGAACCAAGAACAGATATAGCTCTGGTTCTCCTCAGACTTGACTGCCCTTGACCAGCACAAAAACATCCTGTGGCGTACTGCATTAGCATCAAATAGCCCCCTCGATATGCAACTTTTCAGGGAAGCCAGGAACCAATATACACAAGCAGTTAGGAAAGCAAAGGCTAACTTTTTTCAAACAGAAATGTGCATCCTGTAGCACTAACTCCAAAAAGTTTTGGGACACTGTAAAGTCCATGGAGAATAAGAGCACCTCCTCCTATCTGCCCACTGCACTGAGGCTAGAAACACTATCACCACCGATAAATCTACAATCGAGAATTTCAACAAGCATTTTGCTACGGTTGGCCATGCTTTCCAACTGGATACCACTACCCCGGCCACCAGCTCTGCACCCTCCGCTGCAACTTGCCCATGCCCCCCACCTTCTCCTTCACACAAATTCAGACAGCTGATGTTCTGAAAGAGCTGCAAAATCTGGACCCCTACAAATCATCTGGGCTAGACAATCTGGACCCCTTCTTTCTAAAACTAGCCGCCAAATTGTCACAACCCCTATTACTAGCCTGTTCAACCTCTCTTTCGTAACGCCTGAGATCCTCAGAGATTGGAAAGCTGCCGCTGTCAGCCCCCCTCTTCAAAGGGGGTGACACTCTAGATCCAAACTGTTACAGACCTATATCCATCCTGCCCTTCGAAAGTTTTTGAAAGCCAAGTTAACAAACAGATCACCCGACCATTTCAATCCCACGTACCTTCTCCGCAATGCAATCCGGCTTTCGAGCTGGTCATGGGTGCACCTCAGCACGCTCAAGGTCCTAAACGATATTATAACCGCGATCGATAATAGACAGTACTGGCAGCCGTCTTCATCGACCTGACCAAGGCTTTCGACTCTGTCAACCACCACATTCTTATTGGCAGACTAAATAGCTTTGGTTTCTGAGATGACTGCCTCGCCTGGTTCACCAACTACTTCTCAGATAGAGTTCAATGTGTCAAATCGGAGGGCCTGTTGTCTGGATCTATGGCAGTCTCTATGGGGGTGCCACAGGGTTCAATTCTTGGGCCGACTCTTTTGTCCGTGTATATCAATGATGTCGCTCTTGCTGCTGGTGACTCTCAGATCCACCTCTACGCAGACGACACCATTTTGTATACATCTGGCCCTTCATTGGACACTGTGTTGACAAACCTCCAAACGAGCTTCAATGCCATACAACATTCCTTCAGTAGCCTCCAACTGCTCTTAAACACTAGTAAAACTAAATGCATGCTCTTCAATCGAACGCTGCTGGCACCCCCCACCCGACTAGAATCACTACTCACGTGGTCTGACCTAGAGTATTTTGACAACTACAAATACCTAGGTGTCTGGTTAGACTGTAAACTCTCCTTCCAGACTCACATTAAGAATCTCCAATCCAAAGTTACATCTAGAATCAGCTTCCTATTTCGCAACAAAGCCTCCTTCACTCATGCTGCCAAACATGCCTCGTAAAACTGACTATTCTACCGATCCTTGACCCGCGATGTCATTTACAAAATAGCCTCCAACACTCTACTCAGCAAATTGGATGTAGTCTATCACATTGCCATCCGTTTTGTCACCAAAGCCCCATATACTACCCACCACCATGACCTGTACGCTCTTGTTGGCTGGTCCTCACTACATGTTCGTTGTCAAACCCACTGGCTCCAGGCCATCTATAAATCACTGCTAGGCAAATCCCCGCCTATCTTAGCTCATTGGTCACCATAGCAACACCCACCCGAGTATGCGCTCCAGCAGGTATATCTCACTGGTCATCCCCAAAGCCAACACCTCCTTTGGCAGCCATTCCTTCCAGTTCTCTGCTGCCAATGACTGGGAACGAATTGCAAAAATCTCTCTGAAGCTGGAGACTCTTATCTCCCTCACTAACTTTAAGCATCAGTTGTCAGAGCACCTTACCGATCACTGCACCTGTACACAGCCCATCTGAAATTAGCCCACCCAACTACCTCATCCCCATATTGTTATTTATTTTGCTCATTTGCACCCCAGTATCTCTATTTGCACATCCTCTCTTGCACATCTATCATTCCAGTGTTAATACTAATTGTAATTATTTTGCACTATAGCCTATTTATTGCCTTACCTCCATAACTGCTACATTTGCACACTGTATATATATTTTCTGTTGTATTTTTGACTTTATGTTTTGTTTTACCCCATATATAACTCTGTGTTGTTGTTTTTATCGCACTGCTTTGCTCTATCTTGGCCAGGTCACAGTTGTAAATGAATACTTATTTTCCTCATTAAAATGCAAGTCAATTTATAACATTTTTGACATGCGTTTTTCTGGATTTTTTTGTTGTTAGTCTGTCTCTCACTGTTCAAATAAACCTACCATTAAAATTATAGACTGATCATTTCTTTGTCAGTGGGCAAACGTACAAAATCAGCAGGGGATCAAATACTTTTTTCCCTCACTGTATACACCTGTTCTGAAATGCCCCAGAGTCTGCAACAACACTAAGCAAAGGACTCCACCAAGCAAGTGGCACTCATGAAGACCAAGGAGCTCTCCAAACAGGTCAGGGATAAAGTTGCTGGAGAAGTACAGATCAGGGTTGGGTTATATAAAAATATCAGAAACTTTGAACATCCCTCGGAGCACCATTACATCCATTATTAAAAAATTGAAAGAATATGGCTCCACAACAAACCTGCCAAGAGAGGGCCGCCCACCAAAACTCACGGACCAGGCAAGGAGGGCATTAATCAGAGGCAACAAAGAGACCAAAGATAACACCGAAGGAGCTGCAAAGCTCCACAGCGGAGATTGGAGTATCTGTCCATAGGACCACTTTAAGCCGTACACTCCACAGAGCTTGGCTACTACGAAGAGTAGCCAGAAAAAAAGCCATCGCTTAAAGACAAAAATAGCAAACACGTTTGGTGTTCACCAAAAAGGCATGTGGGAGACTCCCCAAACATATGGAAAATTAAGCTTTTGGCCATCAGAAAACGCTATGTTGGCGAAACCCAACACCTCTCATCACCTGAGAACACCATCACCACAGTGTAGCATGGTGGTGGCAGCATCATGCTGTGGGGATGTTTTTCATCAGCAGGGACTGGGAAACTTGTCAGAATTGATGGATGGCTAAATACAAGGACATTCTTGAGGGAAACCTGTTTGTCTTCGAGAGATTGAGACTGGGACGGAGGTTCACCTTCCAGCAGGACAAATGACCCCAAGCAATACTGCTAAAGCAACGCTCAAGTGGTTTAAGGGGAAACATTTAAATGTCTTGGAATGGCCTAGTCAAAGCTCAGACCTCAATCCAATTGAGAATCTATGGTATGACTTAAAGATTGCTGTACACCAGCGGAACCCATACAACTAGAAGGAGCTGGAGCAGTTTTGCCCTGATGAATATGCAAAAAATCAGAGTGGCTAAATGTGCCAAGCTTTATAGAGACATACCCCAAGAGACTTGCAGCTGTAATTTATGCAAAAGGTGGTTCCTACAAATTATTGACTTTGGAGGGGTAAAAAGTAATGCACGCTCAAGTTTTCTGTTTTTTTTGTCTTATTTCTTGATTGTTTCACAATAAAACATATTTTGGATCTTCAAAGTGTTAGGCATGTTGTGTAAATCAAATGATACAAACCAAAGTCAATTTTAATTACAGGTTGTAAGGCAACAAAATAGGACAAATGCCAAGGGGGTGAATACTTCGCAAGCCACTGTAGGTTAGGCTATTTGAGTTAGGCTATTGATCGGTAAAAACCTGTATAATCATTCCATTGTCATACATTTTATCTCTCAACCTGTAGGCTACAGAAAAGGTCACATACTCCTACCACATCCTAAATCTGCTGCATGATTTATGTTAGATACGTTTTTGACGGAATGTTGTTGGAGCGCTGCAGAGATGCGTCACTCCAACAGCACACTGGGAGAGGCGCGCGGAATGGACAAGCAAACTATTTTTGCGCCCCTGCCTTTGACAAAGTGGGCACTGCTTATCAAAGGGCAGCATCAGCGTTCACCTAAAAGCCCATAGGCCACTGGTTGAGAGAAATTGTCATTGTTTTGGGGCAGAATTGTGTGAGGTTTTATGTGTTGTTGTTGGAGGTAGGCGTCTTGGTCAGTTTAGTTCAGAAAATGCCGCCTTCGCAATCTGCCCATAGGCTGCGGCCTAATCCTGCCTAATGAGCCGGCCGTGTGTCCCACTCATACATTTCAACCCTGTTAGGCTAAATTATAGAGAAAATTAACAAAATATCAGTGTTCACCATTATGTTAGCTCAGCCAAATTTAGGCTCCAAATGTCCACTCTGTTAGGTTCTCACCCTGTATGGAGTATGCACTAACAGGTTGGAAAATGCACCAAAAAATGTACGTGCCTGAGCTTGACTAATATGTCCTTTTTCTGATAGAAAATAAAAATAAATATATAATCAGCTGGCTTAAAACGCTACAGGTTGAGAGCCAAGTTGAAGCAAAGCTTCCTTGAGTCTGCTGGGCATGTAAGTGGGTCCTGAGGAAGGTTAAGAACATGATGCCTAAACATAGAGAACAATTAAGGTCGACAAACAGCATGACATCTGATATGACTCTGCTTTTACATGGCTCTTCCGTGATGCAGGGCTTGTAACCAATCTGTGTTAGCCCCTCAAGGCTGTTGAAATTTGTGATAAATAGGCCTGCAGGTTTAACGCTTGTTATAAGAATGTGAGCCTTCATAATGCCTTAAGGTTTACAATTGGCTTCTCAAATCTTTGTGCAAAAAGATTGTCATAACGCCGTGTGATGCTGCTGACTGAAGAACTTTTCAACTTTAAGCTCTGCAAGTGAGTACTGTAAAAATGCATTATTGTTCAATGTAATTTGTGAAAGGTGTGAAATAGCTTTTCATCAGAGAGGCATTTGATTGATTGCATGGAGTATCTCTCTATAATTCATGTTTCTATAAATTTTTCAGACGAAAGCCCTTGCTGGATGTCATTTACAAGTAACAGTACAGTGAAAATCTCACTTTTAAAAGTTCCTATTCTATTAACTCATACCCAAATAATGTTGTTGACTCATCCATAAATTTGGAGAAAAAAACACTTCAAACCCCATTTCAAACTTGTATCGCAAACAGACAGTTTAAAAATATTGATGAGGATGCTGGCCAATCAGTGTTGTACTCGAATATTTGTAATGACCGTATACGCCCCACACCATTCTGTTGTTGGGGTACGCCCACACCATTCACACAGAGAAGCTGCTTTTTAACATACTTAATTAAAACATTTGGAAGGAAAACTATTTAACTCAATATTTTAATTAATTATTGTCATATTAAGTCATATTTCATAGAAATCTGGAAACACTGGACAGTTATTTTAATCCACCTACCAAACAATCAAGATTCTTTACAGAAAACTGAGATTCTAAATAAAAAGGTAGCTAAAAATGCCAACATGAGTTCCTAGACATTGTAATTAAATGCTTTATAATTTCAAAAAATATATACTACTATATGTTAATCAGTAAAACATTTAATTTGATATATTTATAGAGTTATGTTAGAGGTGTCAAAGAAGGGTTGGAGTTGTAATCTCTATAAATTGAGGTTGATTTTTTGCCTGGCCAAAAAGTTTACAAAAACAAACATTCAACATTCTCAACATTTTGGAATAAAATAGCAAAAGGTTTACATTGTACGTGATAGAAAATGTACTGCAATTTAAGAATGACACATACACTATTATAAACCGAATCATACGAGCCCTGGATGCTGATTGGCTGAAAGCCGTGGTATATGAGACAATATACCAGGGGTATGATGCAAAACGACTTACTTACTGTTCTAATTACATTGTTAACCTGTTTATAATAGCAACAAGCCACCTTGGGGGTTTGTGGTAAAGGGCAATTATACCACAGCTAAGGGCTGTATCCAGGCACTCAACGTTGTGTGGTGAATAAGAACAGTCCTTAGGCATGGTAAATTGGCCATATACCACACCCACTCTGGCCTTATTGCTTAATTATAATACATTATTTCATAACATAATCATTCCAACAACTTGATCATCCATGTATATGCTTGTGTTGTGACTAGTTTGAAAAAGAAAGAGCAAGAGGCTGGCAGCATAGCATTGTCTTGACAACAGAACATCCATCTTCTCACTTTGGAATCTGGATACTGGCTGCTTGGTCAGTAGCTCAGGTCCAAAACTTCCTTTGGTCTAAAGATGCACAAAAAGACCACATGAGTGGAAGATCAGAAGACATAACCCCATATTTTCATATTAATTAATACATTCTACTCAATAGTGTTTCAAGTAACAAGCACAAGTGATCATTCGCTATACTCTTTAGTTGTCTGAACAGTGACTAAAGAGTATGTCGAACTGTTTCTTGTACTCACTTGCAGGCCTTAATTTAACGCAGATGGTCCTCACGTCATCGCTTGTGCTAAGCTCCTCCATCAGCACCCACAAGTTTTTTTCACCAGGTCTTCACACATCGTTTTCGGAAAACTTTATTGCAAATGGACAATAGCTTCTGCTTTACCTCCTCCTATTGATGAGAAATCATCATCAACATCGGTTGACATTTTCAGGAAATATCCGCAGTAAATAGTAAATAGGGCAATTTCATGAAGAGACTCTTATGGATTGTAATGCTATGGTAGCTACCCGGGGCTAGAGGAAGTGGAGATGGATTTCTTCACTTTGTTCAGTGCCCACTTACACACCCAGCAGGTTCCCTTTAGCTGTTGCTCCTTTGGAAAGCACAAACAGACAAGAAAGGACATGTTAGAACAATTATAATAATCTGTCGCTGTGCCCTTGAGCTAGGCACTTAACCCTAATTGCTTCAGGGACTCTGTACAATGGTGATCCTGGCCGTGACCCCACTCCCTGTGGGTGTCTCGGGGTACTTGGGATATGCAAAAATACATTTCCATTACATAATTTGTTTAACAAGACAAATAAAAGCACCCCCCAAATTATTATTATTACTTAAATTATGGTGTGATGTATTCAGTGTTACAGTTGAAGTACATTTGAATATGTATTGTCTGGTTGGACAGTAGTTTCTTCCAGTCAATGTATGTCTAATTAAATGTACGTCTATGGTTAAGTTCTGTTAAACAGTAGGAGGTTGAGTATTACAATAGGAAGTTGCAGAAATGTCTACACTTTCTCTTAGTTCATAACATTTTGACCATAGCATACTATTACCATGTGCTTTTCCCGGCTGTGCTTCCACTACTTCCTGGTCATCAGGGTCAACTCTTGGCGTTGCCCATGGATCTCCCAAACTGTGAAGAAATAATGATACAACAGTCACTCCCATGATGGGTCCTTTACTTGTATTGTACTGAAACCAAAGGTGAACTTGGAGTTGATTTAGGCCCCCTACCACAGTTCCCCTTGCACCCTGACCCAATGTATGTGCTGCATATACAGTAGTTACTACTTGAGTTAACAAATGAAATCTCACCTGAACAAGCCAGCAGACAGAGGGAAAGGAGGACCAGAGATGTCTTCATGATTTGGGGTGGTAGAGATGTGAAGAGTAAAGTCGTGTTGGGGTTGGTAAAGTGACTTAGGAATCAGACAAGCCCTTTTATACATAGAGGCCCCCTCTATCTACATCCCCCTGTACAAACCCCAACCTACGACCTATTGATAGTAGCATCTTACATTGACACAACACACAAACCTTACAAGTCACAGGATGTTACTTGGTTTTTAATCACCTTTTTCCATCTCCACAGTCTGATCTTCATTTTAATTTCATTTTAATTAGTCAATTACAGATTAAGTCATGTACTGTATGTCATGGAAAGAGCAGGTGTTCTTCATATTTTGTACACTCAGTGTATGTTTCAGCAGAATACACCACACTGACATAATGATTCCAACTTGTTCAGCTAGCTTACAAGTGGAACATTTAAGGCTATATCTACTAAGCTAACATGGAGTTGTTTTATGATAGTAATAATATGGACTATTAGCTATTTTAATTTGTATTTTAGGATACCTGTAGGTATATTAAAAACATTTACAAATTATTTGATGAAGAATTACATTTGCCCTTACTTCTATTAGGCCCATAGAAGCGCATTGTATTACACAAAAATACATGGCAAAATAAATAAAATGAAGTTTGTTTTGAAGTGTCTGAAATGTATCTGAGAGATATAGGAAAGCTCAGGATAACATCAAGGACAACATTTTTTTCTTATTGTTGTTTGTGGATCACTCCAGAGAACGCGTTTCCACTGATCCAGAGTCCAATGGCGTGAAGTAGGCTTTACACCACTCCAGCCAATGCTTGGCATTGTGCATGGTGATCTTAGCCTTGTGTGCGGCTACTGGCCATGGAAACCCATTTCATGAAGTGCCCGATGAACAGTTATTGTGCTGACATTGCTTCCAGAGGCAGTTTGGAACTCAGTAGTGAGTGTTGCAACCGAGACAGAAGATTTTTTACACGCTACGCGCCTTCAGTACTTGGCAGTCCTGTTCTGTGAGCTTGTGTGGCCTACCACTTCTCGGTGAGCCGTTGTTGCTCCTAGACGTTTCCACTTCACAATAACAGCACCCACAGTTGACCGGGGGCAGCTCCCTAGCAGGGCATAGATTGACAAACTGACTTGTTGGGAAGGTGGCATCTTATGAAGTGCCAAGTTGAAAGTCACTGAGCTCTTCAGTAAGGCCATTCTACTGCCAATTTTTTGTCTATGGAGATTCCATGGCTGTGTGCTCGATTTTATACATCTGTCAGCAAGAGTGTGTGGCTAAACTAGCCGACTCACTAATTTGAAGGGGTGTCCACATACTTTGTATATATAGTGTATATCTCCATAATGCATACACAATATACAGTGCATTTGAGAAGTATTCAGACCCCTTCACATTTTCCACATTTTGTTACATTAGTCTTACTCTAAATTGGATTAAATTATTTTTTTCCACTCATCAATCACACACAATACCACATAATGACAAATCGAAAACAGGATTTTAGAATGTTTTGTAAATGTATTAAAAATACAATACAGAAATACCTTATTTACATAAGTATTCAGACCCTTTGCCATGAGACTCGAAATTGAGCTCAGGCGCATCCTGTTTCCATTAATCATCCTTGAGATGATTCTACAACTTGATTGGAGTCCATCTCTTGTAAATTACATTGATTGGACATGATTTGGAAAGGAACACAGCTGTCTATTTAAGGTCCTACAGTTGACAGTGCATGTCAGAGCATAAACTAAGCCATGAGGTCGAAGGAATTGTCCGAAGACTCGAGACAGGATTGTGTCGAGGAACAGATCTTGGGAAGGGTTACCAAACATTTCTGCAGCATTGAAGTTCCCCAAGAATAGAGTGGCCTCCATCACTCTTCAATGGAAGAAGTTTGTAACCACTAAGATTCTTCCTAGAGCTGGCAACGAGGAGAAGGGCCTTGGTCAGGGAGGTGACCAAGAACACGATGGTCATGTTGACAGAGCTCCAGAGTTCCTCTGTGGAGAAGGGAGAACCTTCCAGAAGGACAACCATTTCTGCAGCACTCCACCAATCAGGCCTTAATGTTAGAGTGGCCAGATGGAAGCACTCCTCAGTAAAAGGCACATGACAGCCCGCTTGGAGTTTGCCAAAAAGGGACCTAAATGACTTTCAGACCATGACAAACAAGATTCTCTGGTCTGTTGAAACCAAGATTGAACTCTTTGGCCTGAATGCGGAAGCGTCATTTCTGGAGGAAACCCGGCACCGCTCATCATCTGATAATATCCATCCCTACGGTGAAGTATGGTGGTGGCAGCATCATGCTCTGGGGATGTTTTTCAGAGGCAGGGACTGAGAGACTAATCAGGTTTGAGGGAAAGATCAACGGAGTAAAGTACAGAGAGTCTCCGGAGAGACCTGAAAATAGCTGTGCTGCGATGCATCCCCATACAACCTGACAGAGCTTGTGAGGATCTGCAGAGAATAATGGGAGAAACTCCCCAAATACAGGTGTGTCAAGCTTTAGAAGGGCCATACCCAAGAAGACTTGAGGCTGTAATGGCTGCCAAAGGTGCTTCAACAAAGTAAAGGGTCTGAATACTTTATGATATTTCAGTTTTTTATTTGTAATACTTTTGCAAAAAAAAAAGAACTGTTTTTGATTTGTCATTATGGGGTATTGTGTGTATGTAGATTGATGAGGGAAAAAAGACAATGGGTCTGAATACTTTCCCAATGCACTGTATAATGAATGTAGAGACCCCCATGCAGCCTGTGTCACCAAAAGATACACCTTGTGTATTCTACTTTTCTAACTCTCAACAGTAAGACCCCGACTGAGTTCCTAAAAATAAACAGGTCTACTTGGTGAAAAACTAAACGCCAACTGGGAAGGGTTGCTGTCTGGGGGAGACTCAAATAAGAACTACTTAGGTTTATGTAGTGTAATGTTTATATATCTGCTTCTGAGAGGATTCTAGCTAGACTAGAGCATAACCACATTCATGACTTAGTCTGGCTGGCCTCAAACTGATATGTTAATAGCTGTGGGAAGCGTACTTGCTGCACTCTCTAAAAGTATTTCAGTATGCATGCAACCATCTTAAACCTGTGAAAAGAGTTGTGCACGTTAAAAAAAATTATCCCTAACCATAATAGTGTGGTTAGCAACACTTCACACAAATGGGTATGCTTAAATACTTAACAAGGTGGCAGTAGCACCATCCACAACCCTAACCCTAACTGAAACCGTTCAGTAATTGCTTTTTATAAATTGGAAATTACAATAACAGGTGATGAAATTAGTTATCCTAACCAAAATCGCTATGGCCAATCTCTGAGTGATACACTGAGGTGATAACACTGATGTGTGACTAGGCACGTTCCCAAAGTATCTTGAAGCCACCCAACACCCTCCTTTGTGGAAATGTTCAACAGTGAGAAGATGACAAGTCAGTGGTTTAACTAACAAGAAAGGAAACCACAGTGTAAAGCTGTGTGTCTTTAGAAACTCACACCAAATTGGGGGGAACATTGTTTTACGCATGATGCTCACCCCCCCAGAGTTGAGTCGTTAATATTTGTGTTTCGTTGAATACTTACAAAACATATAGACACACAATACAAATACAGACACAATTCAGTGTTTAAAGGCACACGTAATCATTATACACATAATGCATTCAAAATATTGGTGCCAAGATCCTATCCAGCAGCAAATAGAGGACCAAGGGGTGTAATCTCAATGGAATCAAAGCAACACCAATCTTTAAGGGTTGTCAGAACTCAAGTCCTCCTTACAGTGAGGGGCATTAGTTAGATTTAAGTCATTTAGCAGACGCTCTTATTCAGAGCAACTTACAGTTACATTATTATTATATATTTTCCCCGTGGGAATCGAACCCACAACCCTGGCGCTTGGAAACGCCATGCTCTACCAACTGAACTACATCCCTGCCAGCCATTCCCTCCCCTACCCAATTTGCGCCGCTTCATGGGTCTCCCCGGTCGCGGCCGGCTATGACAGAGCCTGGATTTGAACTAGGATCTCTAGTGGCACAGCTAGTACTGCGATGCAGTGCCTTAGACCACTGCGCCACTTGGGAGTTAACCTCTCTGGCCCCATGTCTGCTGCAGCGCCTCACGGTCCAGTTTGTTGAGCTTCTGTGAGCACAGCCACAGCCACAGGTCCTGGACCTGTTCCTGACAGGCCGTCCAAACTAGAGTTGTCCCAGGGTCCGGCTGCCTGACAACCTGAAGCAAGAGAGAGAGGGAACAAATTAGAGGGACTAAGAGAGAGCCTGAGAGTCAGACTGAGAACCAATAGACTACTATAGGCCTACTGTAACTTGAAGGTTGAAATAGGTCAAAGGGTCGCTGGGTGGAGAGGAGGCTTGGAGTCCCACTGAGGTCACTGCTGGGTTCTCGACAGGTCCACAGACACCACGGAGGGACAGACAGGCAGACACCTGGACAGCAGGACACACAGAACATACAGATGTCAGTACTGGACAGTCAGGTCACATGAACCAGAGGTAGTGGTTCAGGCAGATACTTGGAAAAGACCCAGGAAGCTCAACTAGCTAAATACAGAAGGACAAGGTGATATACATTGAGAGAAACCACAAACTACTGTCCCTGGCGAGGTGGCTACGCTGCCGTCCATTTCCTGCCAGACTCAGTTGGGTTAGGGGAGCAGTCATCCTGTGGAACACACAAAGGACCAATCAGAACCATGTTTTCTGTGCCTCCTCCTCCATTTCAGCAAGGGACCAATCAAGACCAAGATCTCATGCTATGCCCTTAACCAGGAAGTTAGTGCCTATACCACTGTTTCGAGTGGCACTGCATCGCAATGCTAGCTGTGCCACTAGAGATCCTGGTTAGAATCCAGGCTCTGTCATGGCCGGCCGTGACCGGGAGACCCATGGGCCATGCACACTGGGCCCAGTGTCGGCCCAGGGTAGGGGAGGGAATGGCCGCAGGAGCATGAAGTGATAGAGCATGGTGTTTGCAACGCTCAGGTTGTGGGTTCGAGCCCCACGGGGGCCAGTATGCAAACAAAAATAAAATAATGTATGCACTTACTGAACTGTAAGTCGCTTCTGGATAAGAGCGTCTAAGTTAAATGACTGAAATGTAATGTAAATGTACTATGTTTATCACCCAATATGTCAGTGTTGAGTTCTCAGCTTGGCCTCCAGCTTAAACATGACTAATCAACATGAATCCCAATCACAGGGGGACCATCAGTACTACATTCGCTCCTCTATTGAAGACCACATCTTTGCCATAGCTCCCAATTGTGTTTCAATTGGTGTACATAATTTAAGATACAATGGAAGATACTACCATTGTATCCTAACTACCATATCAGCACATGTTCTTAGCTTGAAACCAGAGGCAAAGTTGTGGAACAGATACAAGTGGATGACATACTTCCTTTTCCAACCTGTGAAATGTTTTCACAGCTTGCAAGGCGCTCCTTAAACCTGTGGTTTATGTTTACTGGTTAACAGACCACTGATAAGCGCTTTACAGAGAAAGAAGAGTTTCATTAACAGAAACCCAACCAATTGTTTCAACAAATTCTGTTAAAAGCACTTCTCATCATTTTAGTGATTTATTTATTGTATTTGCAGTCTATTATGTTACCTTCCTGGACAAATTTCCTCTACTAAGTATCCACCTGACTGTAGATACTGTGATAGTTTGTGCAGTTCTTTAGACAAACAATGCTTAATTAAATACTCTATAAAATAACTTTATTTGAATTTGTGTGTGTGTATGTGTGTGCATTTGTGTGTGTGCATGTGTGTTGTGTGTTTACCTGGGGACAGGAGGACTTGACCTTAGATGTTCTAAAGCAGGGTGGTCAGCGGTTCCACAGCGGATGGCAGCCAGATCGAGGTCTGTGAGACAGTGGAGAGGCAGAGCCCTCAGACCAACTCAAAGCCCCATAGAGCCCAGGGCATTGGTGGGACAGATTCACTGCCTCTGGTGCCCTGTGCCTGTAGGACCATGAGAGGATTCCTGATTCTGAATGCGATTTCAAGAACCACCTCACAAACAGATAGCAATGTATCCATGTGGAGTTGAAAATTGGTGTCCCCAATGTTCCATTGTGGCTCCTGTGCTTTTCTACCATTTATATAAATAATCTAATGCTAATAATATTTGTAATATCAGTGTAAGAAATATTGAGCCTGTTTACCCGCCAGGGTGCTGGCCACTAGGAAGCAGTGCTGCTGTTTACCTGCCAAGGTGTGCTGGCCAGTAGGAAGTGGTGCTGCTGTTTACCTGCCAAGGTGCTGGCCAGTAGAGGCACAGTTGCTACAGGCATGCTGCCAGGCTGAGAGACAAGGCAGCCCACAGGAACATCACCAAACACTCTTAGCTGTTATGCACACACTGCTGCCTGCATACTGCAGAAGGAGGTGGTGGTGCTGTTTACCCACACTGGCCATAGAGTGATGTGTTGCTGCAGGCAGGGTGTTGGGGGAAAAGAGACAAGGGCTATAAGTATGTCAGCACTTTTCCAAACCAAACCTGGCCTATAGTCCGGGGGTGTCCTGGTAACACCCACTGCTGTGTGTGAGCAGCCGGTCCAGTGTTACTACCAGTGGCCTGTGGACTCCTGCCACGCCTCTCACTGCAGAAAGAGGGCAATCTGCTCTCCCCCCAGGACCTGCTTCTGGCTGTTCTCCACACCAATGATGAGGTGAGGCCGAACCCCCAACCGACTGATACTGGATCAGATATTTTACCATCCTTCTAATGGTTAATAAGTAAGGAGTCGAGATAGGGGCAATCTGATCCTAGATCTGTGGGTAGGCTCAACCTCTACCTTAAGCGAAACTGGTGATGGTAATTATGATGGTGGTGATGATGTGTCCACTGCAGGTCTTGGCTGAGGTGTTCGTGGACCTCCCTCCCCCTTCCTGATCAATACAAGGCCTGTCACAGCATGACAGTGGGTGAGCATGTAGCTCACACACATGCCTAACGACTACAGCCTCTACTTCTCGGCCTGTTATACTTCCTGCCACAGGAGATGTCTAAATAACACCTTGTGGATCCAAGAGTCCCTAAATTACTTGTAGGAATTATTTCTGAGATGTGAACACCTGGAAGTGCATTGTTAATCCATGCTGTGTATGTGTGTGGCCCGTGCGTTATGTGATGTGATGTGTGTCCAGAGGAGACAATGTATGTGGTCCGCCTGTGTGAGGTGCAGGACGGTAGTCCCTCTGTGTCAGTGTGTGTGACCTCAGCCTGACCCCTCCTCCCTCTCCCCTCCCCTCTCTCCTCCACGCCCCTCAAACTGGGCAGGTCAGGACTCACCCAGCTGTCTGGCAACCATTTCCACGGACCAATACAAACGAGATTTCCTACAAGATAACTTTAATCCCCCCACCAAACAACATGGAAAGCACAGACATATAGTGCTTTTCATGTGAAAGCATTCATACCTTGAGGCAGAGGAATGTGTTTTAGAAACCACAGAAAACAGAACTACTAGAAAGAGAAATCCCTATTCAAGTCAATGATCTGAGATGGGCAGAACCAGTCTAGTAATTCTATTTCTATATTAGAAACCACAACCACCCAGTCCTTAACATACACCGCCTCATCCAATGAGCAAATAATCAAGAGAGAGCTCGTGGAACGTAGTAAAGGGCCCAAAAGTGCAAACCCCACCCACCTGGAACTCCAGGTAGACTAAAGCAAATTCTCAAGGTGTATTTGAAAGATTTGAAATATTATTTGAACCCAGGTCGGCTCATAGTCAATTTCTAACCTGCTGAGCGCTGTGGTGGGTCTGGGGGGTATATGAAGGTCGGGGTTCATCGCTCCCGTTACTGTGGGGCTCTATGTCCTGCTGCTATCAAGCGTAAAGTCGGGTAATATGGACACTATTTCATATACCGGTATTTTATTCCATTTTGATGGTATTTGATGTTTCTGAATAATGGAAGTTCTAAATATACATTATGGGTAGTGAATGACAACTTATTAATTTGTGCCATTTTAATGGGTTTTCTCCATTCTGGGTTGATTTAGCCCAAACTTCAACCAAAAAATAATAAGAGGACAAAACGTTGTATTGATCGCCCCGGTCCGTTAGTACGTTAGTCACACGCATGAGACCTCAGACAGCACTGCCCGATTTTGACAAAACTCGCCTTGCCATAGAGATCCGGCATTAACATCATTACACTGATTGGCCCAAGGAGGACCCATGTAGTAATTAACTGAAATGTGTTAGTCACACGCACACATTCCTGAATTACCCAAGGGGGTGGTGCTACATCATTCTTCAGACGATAGGTTTACTGTTGCCTTGCATTTAATAGTAACATTTAACAATAGTGACTCATTTTCAAGTGCCATTCAAGACACAGGACATTACATGGCAAGCAAAACAGAAACTTAGAACCTCCCTAAAAGTTCAAGCTAACATATGCATTGTTTTAAGATGGTCATCCCATGGATCATTTAGCTATTTGATTTTGAATTTTAAGACTGTAGGTACTAAAAAATAATGTAGCCCATAGAAACACATATAATAACACATTCATAATGGCAAAATAGACCTCCAAAATTACATCACAAGGAATTAGGATTTAAGTGTCTGTTTTTTATCTAGGAGATATAAGAAATCTCAGGATATATATATATATATTTTGTAGAACACATATTTAACCCTTTTTTTTGTTTGCACAAACCTACCAATAATTCCATACATTTTTTCAACTGGTATCAGATTACCTTCAGATGAGTCCTGTGACACCTGTGTGGGTTGGGGAGCAAAACAGAGAACACCATCGTGTTGGCTATAGTCTCCCCTCTCCATAGTGGGATCATATTATATTTTGTTTTGTTGATAGATTGTGGTTTCTATCAATGTACTTTTCTGCATCATTTCTCAATCCCCCATATATATTATTGTGTAAATATATAAACATATATATATAAATATAAATATATATATATATATATATATTATTTTAAATATTTTCTTCTTTATAATTTTTCCTAACCCTACCACCCCTCTCCTAATTGGAGTAAACTAATGACACCAATACTTACATGCTGACCACACCGCCGCTTGCATGTACAAATACATGTTATTCAACTGCTGTACCTACACCAACAAGACGTCAACGAAAAGCATCTGTATTAGCCAGGCGCTAAAATAGAATCCTGGTTTCATTTGTGACGCTCGCTGCAAGTCCCACCTCCCATCTCTTCATTGTTTTTAGCAGCATGGCATACTGTATACCCACATGGGTGATTGAAAGATGAACTGATATCCACACTAGTCCAGTTGGGTGGGTAAGGCACTCAAAGTTGGCTACAACCGGGCCCATATAAATTCCAAAGAAGAAGCCTGAAGGAGAGAGATTACTAGAAATGAACCTGGGTTTACCATTTTATCTTTGGATTAATTGTTTATAGAGTGACCTTGTGCATTTCAGGTAAAATCACAACCCAATGTTTATATCCCAGACAAATTAGCTAGCAACAGCAAGCAAGCTAAATTGCCATAAATGTTTAATGCTTTTCAACCTGTCCCCAAATTAATAGTTGGTTAAAGGTTTGTTTTGAAATTTCAACCCATGTGTCCTGGATCGCGCCTGGATGTGGGTGAAATCAACATGTGCGCTGATGGCAC